>NW_028226301.1:0-50543 GCF_052327205.1 Somniosus microcephalus | reverse complement strand
TTCCCCCCGTCGCTCTCTCTCTTCCCCCCAGTCGCTCTCTCTCTTCCCCAGTCACTCTCTCTCTTCCCCCCAGATCCCTCTCTCTCTTCCCCCCAGCCACTCTCCCCCCCAGTCGCTCTCTCTCTTCCCCCAGTCGCTCTCTCTCTTCCCCCCCAGTCACGCTCTCTCTTCCCCCCCCAGTCGCTCGCTCTCTTCCCTCCCCCAGTCGCTCGCTCTCTTCCCCCCAGTCGCTCGCTCTCTTCCCCCCAGTCGCTCGCTCTCTCCCCCCAGTCGCTCTCTCTCTTCCCCCCCAGTCGCTCGCTCTCTTCCCGCCCAGTCGCTCGGCTCTCTTCCCCCCAGTCGCTCGCTCTCTTTCCCCCAGTCGCTCGCTCTCTTCCCCCCCAGTCACATCGCTCTCTTCCCCCCGTCGCTCGCTCTCTTCCCCCAGTCGCTCGCTCTCTTCCCCCCAGTCGCTCGCTCTCTTCCCTCCCAGTCGCTCGCTCTCTTCCCCCAGTCGCTCGCTCTCTTCCTCCCAGTCGCTCGCTCTCTTCCCCCCAGTCACTCGCTCTCTTCCCCCCAGTCGCTCGCTCTCTTCCCCCCCAGTCGCTCGCTCTCTTCCCCCCCAGTCGCTCGCTCTCTTCCCCCCCAGTCGCTCGCTCTCTTCCCCCCAGTCGCTCGCTCTCTTCCCCCCCAGTCGCTCGCTCTCTTCCCCCCCAGTCGCTCTCTCTCTTCCCCCAGTCGCTCTCTCTCTTCCCCCCAGTCGCTCTCTCTCTTCCCCCCCAGTCGCTCTCTCTCTTCCCCCACAGTCGCTCTCTCTCTTCCCCCCCAGTCGCTCTCTCTCTTCCCCCCCGTCGCTCTCTCTCTTCCCCCCAGTCACTCTCTCTCTTCCCCCCCATTGCTCTCTCTCTTCCCCCCCAGTCGCGCTCTCTCTCTCTCCCCCCCCCAAGTCACGCTCTCTCTCTCTCTTCAACAACACATGCCCTCAAAAGACCATCGGCACCGCCGGGCACTTCAGCAAGTATATAAACGGATCGTTCTTTCTGTCTGTCTGTCCTTCTGTCTGTCCTTCTGTCTGTCCTCGGGTGTGCGTCTGTCCGGCTATGCGCTCGAAAGTTACAGAGCGTACCTACGCGTGCGTTACGTCGGAAGAAAGCTCACCATTCCAAAACGATGGTAAGCGTATTTACGTTCGGCCGGACAAAAATTGCGCCCGCGGTATCTGAAAAACCTTCAAAATTCCGTTCATTAGCATCTCATTATCTGCTAATTAGCGACAGAGTGATCTCGAAGTCGACCAATCGTACGCCAGGTTCCTGGCGCGTGCAGCCAGGCCCTCCTGCGGTCGAGTGACAGGACGGTCGACCAATGTGTGTGGCGGGCCTTATCGTTCTGAACCGAGGAGAGTAGCCGCCATCTTGCGTCCATTCTTTTCTGATTTCTGCTTTTTTCTTTTCAAGTATACATTTCCAGCAAAATAAAATTGCTTTTATTAAATTGTTTTTTAAAAAAACTTCATTCATTTGTAAATATTTTCTCTAACCTGAAGATTCTTTTTCCTACCTTCCCCGTTGTTGTTAGGCCTCAAAGCCTGGGCCTTTCTTGCCCAGCCAGGTCCGAGCTAGGTAATTGTCCCACGGCTTCTGCAAAGCTCCTCACCACCCCCACCCCCCCGGTGTCACGTTACCCGGGGCAACGGCGTCAGCCACGAGGGTCACGAGGGTCAGGGTGCGCGCGCAGCAGGAGCAGCTGAGACGCGGCATCTCTCTCTGTTCCCCGCTCGGCTCGGGCGGCCCCCCCCCCCAGTGTCACGTTACCCGGGACAACGGCGTCAGCCACAAGGGCCACGAGGGTCAGGGTGCGCGCGCAGCAGGAGCAGCTGAGACGCGGCGTCTCTCTCTGTTCCCCACTCGGCTCGGGCGGGGGGGGGGCGGGGGCTCCCGGGAGTGCGGATCTCGGGCGGGGCTTGGAGAGCGGGAAGGGTTACCCCGGCAACCGGGCCCGCCGGCCGTCTCTCACAGCCGCAATCGGCGGACTTGAAGCCAGCTCGGGAGGGCAGGGGGCCGGTGCTCGGGAGATAGGGCCTCCGGAGTTCGGTGCTTGGTTGCGGGGGGGCGGCAGGAGATCGGGGGGGGGGCCGGGAGAGTGGGGGGGGGCGAGCCTCGGGAGATCGGGGGTGGGTGGGGGGGGGGCGAGCCTCGGGAGATTGGGGGGGCGGGGCTCCGGAGATCCGGGGGGGCGGGGCTCGGGAGATTTGGGGGGGCGGGGCTCGGGAGATCGGGGGCGGGGCTCGTGTGATGGGGGGGCGGAGATCAGGGGGCTCAGGGACTCTCCCCCTTCCCCCCTTCCCCCCCTCCCCTACCCTCCCCCCTTCCCCCTCCCCTTCCCCCCCTCACCCCCTCCTCTTCCCCCCCCTTGCCCCCTCCTCCCCTCCCCCTCCTCCCCTCCCCTTCCCCCCGCCCCTCTTCCCCCTCTTCTTCCCCCCCTCTTCCCCCCTCTTCCCTTCCCCCCTCCCCTTCCCCCCTCTTCCCCCCTCCCCTCCCCCCACTCCCCTTCCCCCCTCCCCTTCCCCCCTCCTCTTCCGCCGCTCTTCCCCCCTTCCCCCAGTCGCTCTCTCTCTTCCCCCCGTCGCTCTCTCTCTTCCCCCCAGTCGCTCTCTCTCTTCCCCCAGTCACTCTCTCTCTTCCCCCCAGTCCCTCTCTCTCTTCCCCCCAGTCCCTCTCTCTCTCTCCCCCCCCAGTCGCTCTCTCTCTTCCCCCCAGTCGCTCTCTCTCTTCACCCCCAGTCACTCTCTCTCTTCCCCCCCACTCGCTCTCTCTCTTCCCCCCCAGTCGCTCTCTCTCTTCCTCCCCAGTCGCTCTCTCTCTTCCCCCCCAGTCGCACTCCCTCTTCCCCCCCAGTCGCTCTCCCTCTTCCCCCCCAGTCGCTCTCTCTCTTCCCCCCGTCGCTCTCTCTCTTCCCCCCCAGTCGCTCTCTCTCTTCCCCCCCAGTCGCTCTCTCTCTCTCTCTCTCTCTCCCTCTTCCAACAACAACATGCCCTCGAAAAAGCCTCGGCACCACCGGGCACTCCAGCTAGTATTAAATAAAGTAATCAAACTCAAAGAAGTTAAAACCCCTGGTCCGGATGGATTGCATCCACGCATTTTAAAAGAATCTAGGGAAGAGATAGCAGAGGCATTACTGCACATATTTAATAATTCATTAGATAAAGGTATATTGCCAGAGGACTGGTGGATAGCTAACGTAGTACCGATATTTAAGAAGGGGGATAGAACATGTCCAGGGAATTATAGACCAGTCAGCTTAACATTGGTGGTAGAAAAATAATGGAATCCCTACTAAAGGAGAAAATAGAAGAACATCTAGAAACGAAAAGGAGAGAATGTTTCCACTTGTGGGGAAGAGCATAACTAGAGGCCATCAATATAAGGAAGTCACCAAGAAATCCAATAGGGAATTCAGAAGAAACTTATTTACCCAGAGAGTGATGAGAATGTGGAACTCGCTACCACAGAGAGTGTTTGAAGTGAATAGTATAGATGCATTTAAGGGGAGGCTGGACAAGCATATGAGGGAAAAGAGAATAGAGGGTTATGCTGATAGATTTAGATGAGGAAAGACGGGTGGAGGCTCGAGTGGAGCATAAACACCGGCATGGACTGGTCGGGCTGAATGAGGTGGAGAGGGAGAGGGAGAGGGTGAAGGTGGAGAGGGAGAGGGTGGAGGTGGAGAGGGAGAGGGTGGAGGTGGAGAGGGAGAGGGTGGAGGTGGAGAGGGAGAAGGTGGAGGGGCTGAGGCTGGAAGTCATAGGCCTAGAAATTGGGTATAGCCCCGCTTGAGGCGCTAGAACTGGCGGTGCGCAAAGTTTATAGCCAGACGAAACTTATCGCTGCCTGGCGAGATATTGGGTTGCATCGCCCCCAAAGGGGATTGAGGCACTAATTCAACCATTGCACGGTGCTCCTAAGGCACAAAAGTTCAGGCGCTACTCAATATCGACGCGGACGGGCGCAGCGCAGGTGATCTCAATTACGGGAAACCACGAGACTTCCAGGCGCCGGCCGGCTCTTAAAGGGGTGGGTCAGTCAGCCTGAGCTTCAACACCCAACCTCAGATTCGGCGCTCGCCCTTCTCTGGCGTTAGAAACTTGTTGAGCATGGAGAAGGTTAGACAGAGAGCAGAGCACTTCAGCACTGAGGCTCTGGACCAGTTGGTGGCTGCAGTTGAGCGCCGTCGAGATGTCCTGTATCCGGACAATGGCAAGAGGCCGAATCAGAAGGCTTACCGACGATCTTGGAGGGAGGTTGCTGTGAGGGTCAACTCCAGCAGCATGGTGACCAGGACCCCTGTTCAGTGCAGGAAGAAATTCAATGACCTCACACGGATCGTTAGGGTGAGTGATGGTTTCGCAAACTTCTGATTTCCTCCATCTGCAGCTGACTTCGGGCACCCTGTTGCCATGATGCCACATCCCATAAAGCACGGTGGCATAGTGGTTAGCACTGTTGCCTCACAGCGCCAGGGACCCGGGTTCGAATCCGGCCTCGGGCGACTGTCTGTGTGGAGTTTGCACATTCTCCCCGTGTTTGCGTGGGTTTCCTCCGGGTGCTCCGGTTTCCTCCCACAGTCCAAAGATGTGCGGGTTAGGTTGATTGGCTATGATAAATTGACCCTTAGTGTTAGGGGGATTAAATACGTGGGGTTACGGGGATAGAGTGGGATATGTGTTGGTGTAGGGGTTACGGGGATCGGGTGGGATATGTGTCGGTGCAGGCTCGATGGGCCGAAATGGCCTCTATCTGCACTGTGAGGTTTCTGTGATTTCTGTGATTTCTGTGAAAAATGAAAAAAAAACAGAACACATCAGAAGTTGAAAATAGGTTTAAGTGAAAAAAGATAAATTAGTCTCTGATTGAATAAATGATAAAATGGACTCAGGCACATTATTTTGAGAAATAAAAGGCCCAATAAGAGGTTAAGTAAAATGACAAAAATGTGTTAATAACTTGGATTGATTTGCGAACTTTATTAAATGTTAATGATCATATTGTATTGGATGCTCCTGCCACAGTACCGAAACAACTCTCATCAAAGTCACAAATGACATCCTATGTGACTGTGACAAAGGTAAACTATCCCTCCTCATCCTTCTCAACCTATCTGCAGCCTCTGACACAGTTGACCACTCCATCCTCCTCCAATGCCTCTCCACCATTGTCCAGCTGGGTGGGACTGCACTCGCCTGGTTCCATTCTTATCTATCTAATCGTAGCCAGATAATCACCTGCAATGGCTTCTCTTCCTACTCCCGCATCGTTACCTCTGGGGTCCCCCAAGGATCTATCCTTGGCCCCCTCCTATTTCGCATCCACATGCTGCCCCTTGGCGACATCATCCGAAAACACAGCGTCAGTTTCCACATGTACGCTGACGACACCCAGCTCTACCTCACCACCTCTTCTCTCAACCCCTCCACGGTCTCTAAATTGACACAATGCTTGTTTGACATCCAGTTCTGGATGAGCAGAGATTTTCTCCAATTAAATATTGGGAAGACCGAAGCCATTGTTTTCGGTCCCCGCCACAAACTCTATTTCCTAACCACCGACTCCCTAGAATCTGTCTGAGGCTGAACCACATGCTTCGCAACCTTGGTGTCATATTTGACCCTGAAATGAGCTTCCATGGCATAACTAAGACTGCCTATTTCTACCTCCATAATATTGCCTGACTCCAACCCTGCCTCAGCTCATCTACTGCTGAAATCCGCATCCATGCCTTTGTTACCTCTGGACTTGACTATTCCAATGCACTCCTGGCTGGCCTCCCTCATTCTACTCTACCTAAACTTGAGGTCATCCAAAACTCTGCTACCCATGTCCTAACTCGCACCAAGTCCCGTTCACCCATCTGACCTACTTTGGCTCCCGGTTAAGCAACACTGTGGCAGAACCACTGAATGACTCTGGCTAACTGTATATAATTCTCTTTAACGATGTTCTAACACCAGCCTAAACCTGTACCATTGTGTTAGGCATTACTGTGTTTTGTATATAGAGTTTGCATGTACGGGGCGTGGCCCCTTTAAGAGCACGGGAAAACGCGGGCAAACGCGATGACGTCACGTCGCAAACCACGGGACTGCCCAGGCAGTCCTCGTGGCATCTCCGTTGAGTAAAGACCTGTTTAATTGTTCTCTTGTGTCGATCTCCGTTATTCGTAGGAATTCGTTAATTCCTACATTGGTGACCCCGTTTTTGTGAACGTTTTCACAAAAGAAGAGCACAGCATGGAAGCAAACGCCATTTCGCTAAAGCTACCGCAGTTCTGGGAGCAGCAAGCGCCCTCGTGGTTTATTCAGGTCGAGGCCCAGTTCACCCTGAGGAACATCGATGCAGATCAGACCAAGTATCTTTATGTGGTCTCTGCACTCGACAGCTCTACCGCCTCTCGGATCATCAGCCTCCTCGAAAACCCCCCAATGGAGCGCAAGTGTGAAACCCTCAAAGCGCGGTTACTGCAGGTTTTCGGGCTCACAAAATCGGAGCGCGCCTGTCGATTAATCGCTATGCCCGGGCTCGGGGACTCCAAGCCAAATGCTCACATTCTTGGGCTCAGAACGGGAATGTTTCCTATTCCGCGAGATTTTCCTCAGCCAACTGCCTGAACAGGTACAAGCTGCCCTGGCCAGATCTGAAACTAAAGACTGCGCAACACTCGCTGCGGAGGCTGACAAAATTTTCGCTGTAACTCGGCAGTACTGCGCCGCCATGAGGCACCCATCCCCTGCAGACGCCGCCCCAGCTCATCAGCCTGCTGGGCTGTGTTTCTACCACGCGCAGTTCGGCGCGAAGGTGAGGCGTTGCCGCCCTCCCTGCAGTTTTCACCAAAAAAACCAACAACTGACACTGCGACCACCGAGGAACGGGTCTAACGGGCACCCCACGGCCGCGATGGCGATCGGCAATGCGGGAAAATTGCTGTTCATCACTGATACTCTCACCGGTCATCGTTTTCTGTGCGACACCGGAGCACAGTGCAGCATTTTACCCGTGTCCACCCTTGATGTGCAGACGGGGAATCACGACCCCGCCCTTGAAGCGGCCAATGGCGGAACAATTCGGACCTTCGGCAGACGGCGAGTGGAGTTGTGCCTCGGGGGGCAACGTTTTCACTGGGAGTTTGTTACAGCCAAAGTTTCCCAGCCCCTCCTCGGCGCGGATTTCCTGTGCGCCAACAGCCTCCTGGTCGACGTTAGCAACCGGCGGCTGATCAACGCAGCAACTTTTAATTCTCTTCCGTGTTACCGCAGTAACTCTACGTCATGCACCGTTTCCTGTGTGTTCCCGACTCCTGATGAGTTCGCTCGCCTGCTCAGTGAATTCCCCGACCTGACAAGACCCACGTTCTCCTCCACAGCCACGAAACATGGTGTGGAACACCACATCACCACCAACAGCCCCCCGGTCTACGAGCGGGCCCGGTGCCTGGAAAGCTGGCGGTCGCAAAGGCGGAGTTCGCAACCATGGAACGGTTAGGGATTATTCGCCAGTCGAATAGTCCCTGGTCTTCACCCCTCCATATCATCCCGAAGCCTGGCGGCGGATGGCAGCCATACGGTGACTATCGACGCCTCAACGACGCCACCACTCCTGATCGGTACCCGATCCCCCATATCCAGGATTTCTCTGCCCATTTGGCAGGGAACACCGTGTTCTCAAAAGTCGACCTCGTCCGGAGCAACCACCAGGTCCCAGTTCATTCACAAGACGTCCAGAAGACTGCAGTCCATTCAGCCTCTTCGAGTTTTTACGGATGCCGTTTGGGTTAAAGAACGCCGCCCAGGCTTTCCAACGCCTGATGGACTCCGTGCTGCGGGACCTCAAGTTCCTCTTCGTCTACCTGGACGATATTCTAATTGCCAGTCCTACTAAGGAAGAACATACCTGTCACCTACGCACCCTTTTTCGACGCCTCAGCCAACACGGCCTGATTATCAACCCGGCCAAGTGTCAGTTTGGCCTGCACCAAATTGACTTCCTGGGGCATCGCATCACCTCAGAGGGAGCGGTTCCTTTACCTTCGAAGGTAGAGGCGGTGACATCCTTTCCACGCCCACAGAACATAAAAGCCCTGCAGGAATTCCTAGGCATGTTAAACTTTTACCACCGTTTCGTGCCTAAGGCGGCACTACTCATGCAGCCCGTGTACGAGGCCCTCAAGGGCAAGACTGGCAAGAACCCGGTAGACTGGATGGATGACATGGCCCGAGCGTTTGCCGACACCAAAAGCGCCTTAGCCAACGCGACTATGCTGGCGCACCCGCTGCCAGGAGCCACCATCGCCCTCACCACCGACGCGTCGGACTACGCAGTCGGTGCCGTGCAACAGCAGTGGGTGAACGGGACGTGGCAGCCTTTGGCATTCTTCAGCCGTCAACTACGGCAGAACGAGAGAGCATACAGCACGTTTGACCGGGAGTTGCTCGCCCTTTTTCTGGCTATCTGCCATTTTCGGTTCCTACTGGAAGGATGTCCTTTCACCGCCTTTGTGGACCATAAGCTGCTAACCTTTGCAATGGCCAAGACCGCCGAACCGTGGTCAGCCTGACAGCAGCGTCAACTGACCTACATATCCAAATTCACCATGGATATACGGCACGTGGCCGGTAAGGACAACCTGGTGGCAGACTGCCTCTACCGCGCGATCGTCAATACGCTTAATTTGGGCATCGACTACGCCCTCATGGCAGCAGACCAAGCCTCAGACCCGGAAGTCCAAGTTCCATTCGGCAGGTACCTCGCTGTTGTGTGACGTCTCCATACAGGATCCTCGCCCTGTCGTGCCGGTCGTCTGGCGCCGCAAAATGTTCGACACCATACATGGGTTTTCACACCCTGGAATGAAGGCCTCTCAGAAACTGATGTCAGCGAAATTTGTATGGCATGGCATACATAAAGATGTCCGTGACTGGGCCAACACCTGCGTGGTCTGCCAAAAGGCCAAGGTACAGCGCCACATCAAAGCTCCGTTGGCCGCCTTCACAGTTCCGGAGCGATGTTTTGACCACGTCAACGTGGACCTGGTAGGACCACTCCCACCCTCCCATGGTTTTTCACACATCCTGACCATGGTTGACCGCACCCCCAGATGGCCAGAGGCGGTCCCCCTGTCATCCACTACTTCGGCCAGGGTGTTCATTTCCTCCTGGATCGCCCGTTTCGGAGTGCCGCAGATATTTCGTCAGACAGGGGACCGCAGTTTTCCTCCGAACTCTGGAATGCAGTGGCCCAAGGACTCGGTGTCAAATTACACCGTACCACAGCCTACCACCCACAGGCGAATGGCCTCTGCGAACGCTTCCACCGGTCAATGAAAGTTGCCCTGAGGGCCAGCCTCCAGGACGCTGGATGGGCAGACAAGCTACCGTGGGTCCTGTTGGGCCTTCGCACGGCCCCCAAAGAAGACCTTCACTCTTCATCAGCGGAGCTTGTGTATGGTCAGCCGCTGCGAGTCCCAGGGGACTTCCTACCAACATCGACGGAGCCATGGTCCGCGTCTGCCCAGCTTGCTAGTCACCAAGCGGCGCCCACTTCGCACCACGGGCCGCAGAGGCCACACGTTACCACGGAGCTTCACAAGGCTGAATATGTTTTTATTTGCCATGACGCACATAGGGATCCGCTTAAGGCCCCATATACCGGTCCCTTCCGCGTCTTGGAAGCAGGGGACAAAACCTTCATGGTAGATGTCGGTGGTAAACCGGATCACATTTCGGTCGACCGCTTAAAGCCAGCACATTTAGACCTCGACCGTGTTAAGTCTGTGAATTATTTAGTTAATTAAGACACAGACTAATGAGTAACAATAAAAACAGGTCTTTACTGGTTGGAGGTAGGGACTATACTGAATACAAGATTACTGCACAGTGCTTATATACCGGTGTGTTCACCCCCGGTATTACGTCTACAGCAGCCTGAGAAAGTAGTACATCTCTTAAGGCGGAACAGGCTTAAGCTCTCTTAAGGTGGAACAGGTTACATACACAACACTCCTCCCTTCTTAGCTTTATAGTCATCCCCCCATTTAACATAACGTAATAACATATATACATATATAACTTCATGTTTAACGTAACATATCACAGATTCAGTCTCTGCGGAAAACAGTTCACAGATTCAATCTCTGTGGTGTAGTCGGTTCACATTACTCATTCAATAGTCCTTTCATGGATTTAACAGCTTGAACTTCCGAACTGATTTGGTTCCGTTCGGAGGGACCACATGTGTGATCTGGTAGAGGTGATAATGGTTCAGATGGGTCATCTTCTGTTTTTACTTTTCCTTTTCTGCTTCTTGGAGACTCTCTGGGCTCCATTGTCAGCTGCCACAGCTGCCAGCTGCATGCGCAGTTCCTCCTTCTCTTCCTCCTGTTTCCGTCGTAGAGCCAGCTTCTCCCGATGTTCCGTAGACTTTTGGTGCTCCTCCATGATTTCTGCACTGTGGGAGTCGAAGTTACAAGCTGGGCAGGACAGGACATCGTAATATTCGGTGTCGTCCACCAGGTCATGGTAATATTCGGTGTCGTCCTGAGCTAGACCAGTGAGAGGGTCGTCTATTTCCTCCATACCCAGCTGGACGTTAGCCAGCTCTTGTTCCAAATCCAGACATCTTTCCTGAAGAGACTTCTTCATGTGTACCTCTGCATCCAGCTTTTTCTGGGCTTTCAGCAAGTCGTTTACTAGTGACCTCATTTGTGATTTTAATACTTCAACTTCCTTTGGAGATTGATTGATCGGACTATGCAATCCCTCTACCGGAGCAGCTGTTTCAGCGGTCTGTTGTTCTACATTGACGTGAGTCAGCGTACTTTTGGCATCCAATGGCTGCTCTGTTGCAGTCGTTTCAGTCTGTGTCGTCACATCAGCCATCTCAATGACTTTTGAGAGCTCCGAACCCTTTTCCTTTGAAGATCGCAGCTCGTGTTCAAGTTTTTCCCATTTCAGAGTCTTGTCCCTCAGCATATGAAGGAGTTGGCTGACCGTTAACTCTTCTGACACCAGATTATGGCACGCACCTTCAGAACCTGAATCAGCTTTGATTCGTTCGGCCTCCTCGCGCAGATGGTTGGTGTGCTCCTGCTCCATTTTCTCCATCAGTTGCTTCTGTTGCCTTTCCAGATTCTCCCACTCTGTAACAAAGAACTTTTTTATTTCATTCATCTCTTGCTCAAAACGGCGAATCATTTGTTCTAATTGCTGTTGTAGTTTGAAATGGAGTTGAGTTCGAGCCCAGTGTCCCTCAAAAATGTGCATATCAGTAGACTTGACAGACTCAGAATTCTCTGTTAAACTATGTTGTTGTTGCTCAGTGGAATTCTGTGCTGAAACTTTGTCTTTTGCACATGGGTTGGTCTTACCATCATCAGTTCTAGAGTCTGGGCTGATTATCTGCACCGAGTTCTCACTCTTTATGGCTTTTAGCGAATGCCAGTCCATATTTATGTTTCTAAACCACTCCCGGCCTAGTAGTGGTGGACCTCCCTCCGGTAGCACATATAAGTCCATTATTTGACTTCCTTCGCCCTTGTTGGCCACTGCAACCTTTATTGTCCCGATGGGGTACACTCTCTGCCCCGTGTAGGTTGTCAATATAATCTCCGTATCCTGTAGGGGAATATGTTGGAATAACCTTCTGTAATCTTTCTTATTCATGACCGACAATGCCGATCCAGTGTCCAATTCCATTTTTACTTGGACTCCTTCTATCTGAAGAGTAACCCAAATTGTCTGGAGGTCTGCACCCTTACCAACGTTGAGTACCCTTAAGCGAGCCAGTTCAATACTGCTTAAGCCAGCCAGTTCATTACTGCTAGCGTCTGAATCGGACTCCTGTTCGGCCACCTTGTGTACTTTTGCGTATTTTCCTTGCGGTGACTTCTTGTTGCTGGTCTTCTTCCCTGACCTGCATACTCTAGCTATGTGTCCAAGCCTACCACAAGTTCTACATTCTTGGTTTTTAAACCAACACTGGTTCTGATCATGCGTTATCTTTCCACAACGATAACATTTGCCAGAACTCACACCCAATTTGTGTGCACTGAGCTCCGGTGACCATAGCTGCATTACTGCCGTGCCTCTCGCTGCGGCTTCGTGTGCTGCTGCCATAGTGACCGCCTTCTCAAGCGTCAGCTCATTCTCCTCGAGCAGTCGCTTTTGTGTATCCTGTTTAAATAAACCACACACAAATTTGTCTCGTAGTGCATCTGTCAGTCCCGTTCCAAACTGGCAATATTTCGCTAATTTACGCAATTCCAGCAAATATTCAGCATTGCTTTCATGCTGTAGCTGCCTTCTGTCGTAAAATTTAAATCGTTCCGCTAGCATCAGCGGCATGGGGTTTAGATGATCTTTCAGGACAGTAACAATCTCATCGAACGTCTTATCCGCCGGTTCATCTGGTGATAACAGGTGTTTCAATTGCCCGTATGTCTTCGCACCCATTAAATTTAATAATGTTAGAGCTTTATCTTGGTCACGAATTTTATTGGCCTTACAATAATTTTTTACTCTTTCAACATATATGGCCCAATCTTCGAGGTCACTATCAAAGGTGCTAATATTCCCGTGTTTAGGCATTGTAGATTTGCAATTTCTCAGATTTTATTTTCTTTACTTGTTATCAAAGATGGCGGCTTCCCGCTCTTGCCGTCGTCCTCCGCCCACAAAATGGCGGTTTTCCCGCGCTTGGCGGTCTTCACCCGTCCCCCGACGCCGTCTCCCTTCAGCCCCCGAGTGCGGCCCTTATCTTCGCCGCGATCGCCCGAGTGCGGCCCTTATCAGCGGATGCGATCGATGGCCCGGCTGCGCCTTGCACTTGAAAGCGGCCCGGCCCTTATCAGTGCTTGCGATCGATGGCCCGGCTGCGCCTCGCACTCCAAAGCCCTTATCTCCCGATCGCGATCGATGGCCCGCGCTGTGCACCGCGGCTCTCGCGCCTTCAATTTCTGCAGCCGCTGCCCTTTCAGCCCGAGTGCGGCCCTTATCAGTGGTTGCGATCGATGGCCCGGCTGCGCCCCTCACTTCAAAGCGGCCCGGCCCTTATCTGCCGATCGCTATCGCCCTGTACCTCTGTCTTCCCCAGCCCTGTCTTCTACTCCGGTTCACAAGCTGATGGAGGCTTGAGGGTCCTAATGCCTGTCGCTTCCAGTGGGGTGGTGTGGTTTGAAACCTCTCTTCAACCGCCGTGGAATAACTGCCGCAGGGTAAGAACCTGACTCGTTGCCAGTGTTAAGTCTGTGAATTATTTAGTTAATTAAGACACAGACTAATGAGTAACAATAAAAACAGGTCTTTACTGGTTGGAGGTAGGGACTATACTGAATACAAGATTACTGCACAGTGCTTATATACCGGTGTGTTCACCCCCGGTATTACGTCTACAGCAGCCTGAGAAAGTAGTACATCTCTTAAGGTGGAACAGGCTTAAGCTCTCTTAAGGTGGAACAGGTTACATACACAACAGACCGCCCCGTCGAGACAGCACAACCGCCGAGATGGGGTCGGCCACCCGTCATCATTACGGCAGACCAAGTGCGCCAGACCGCCAGCCGCCCCCGCCTCGAGAGTACAGGAGTCGTTCTGACAGGCTTGTCAGACCCCTCACCGTTTGACTTTGTCCGTTAAAGTGAATTCTGGGGGGGCGCATGTGGCAGAACCACTGAATGACTCTGGCTAACTGTATATAATTCTCTTTAACGATGTTCTAACACCAGCCTAAACCTGTACCATTGTGTTAGGCATTACTGTGTTTTGTATATAGAGCTTGCATGTACGGGGCGTGGCCCCTTTAAGAGCGCGGGCAAACGTGATGACGTCACGTCGCAAACCACGGGACTGCCCAGGCAGTCTTCGTGGCATCTCCGTTGAGTAAAGACCTGTTTGATTGTTCTCTTGTGTCGATCTCCATTAGTCGTACGAATTCGTTAATTCCTACAACACCTCGATTTCAAAATTCTCATCTTGTTTTCAAATCCCTCCATGGCCTCGCCCCTCCCTATCTCTGTAATCTCCTTCAGCCCCACAACCCCCCGAGATAGCTGCACTCCTCAAATTCTGCCCTAATTTATATGTGGTTCGGTGTCAATTTCTTGTCTTATAACACTCTTGTGAAGCGCATTAAAGGCGCTATATACATACAAGTTGTTGTTGTTGATACAGTTTCTGCAGGGCTCATGAATTGGATGTAATTGTAATATAATGTGATGTATAAAATTGGCTGAGAGAATTTAGGATATAAGATAGGAATAGGGGAATTACACCACCTAATGGGAATTTTTCTAAAATCATTTTCTTAGGTGATTATGGAAGAATTTCAGGTACTCGAACATGGCTTAGGAAAAGATGTGTGAGTGCATCCCTGAGTATCATAAATCACATGGGCATGATACCTAAAAAGAATTTAATTTGGTATCGAGGTACATTCTATTGAAAGTCAGGAAGTTGTAGGTGGGAATCATTGATCGATAGGTTTCTCTTGGAGATGTTTGTGTCTTTGCCTATACTGAACAATGAGAAAATGGGATGGATTTTATGACGTGTTGGAGGCGGGACTACTGCTTGCCGGGTCTCAGTCCCGCCTCCATCATCTTCTGGCCAACCAGCGGGATTTTCCCCTGATTGACCTTGTTAAGCCCGCCCTGCGGGCTCAGCAGGCCAATTAGGGGGAAGTCACTGACAGAGCATGTCAACGTCTGACGTGCCATCTGTCAAGATTTCTTTAAAGAAGAAATGTCAGCGTTTGACAGCTCTGTGAAGCTGTCAAACACTGACATTCTGTGTAATTTGATGAGTCCTTGTGTTGAGGACTCATCAAACCTTTCTACTTTGTAGAAATCAGATGACTGTTGGTTCGGAGGGTCCAACAGCCAGTCTGTGAAATCTACAATGAAGATGTCAAGACTTCATCTTGCTGAAGGCTGAAGGCTGTAGGCAGAAAAAAAGGTAAGTGAACATTTTATAACAATTTACACTCACCTCACATACTTACCACTCCACACTTGCACCCATCACTAACCTCTACATTGCACTTTCAGACCCCGCAGACCTCCTTCTCGACTCCTCCACCTTGGCGGGGTTCTCCGAGGTCGGGAAGCCTGCACTTGAAAAGGTAAAATGGGACTAATCCTTTTTTCTGCCTGTTAACTACCTGTTAACAGGCAGTTTATAGGATTTAATCCCTTTCCCACTTCGAGGAGATGGGACCCGAGGCAGGACGGCTTCCCGCCTCCTGGCAAAAGGGCACGGAGGCGGGATGGGGACGAGTTTGCCAGCTGCCCCCACATTCTGCAACTTTACCAGCAGTCCCGCCTCCACACCCGCCTCCTTGGGGCTGGCAAAATCCAGCCCCATTACCCTAGGCATTGGGGCCATGTAGGGAGAGATGAGAAAAGACCTCCGATCTTTTGACAATTTAATTTAAAAGCCCAGGAATGGCTTGTATCTGATGTCAAGTGTGGTATACAAGTTTCCCCTGGCTGGAGTGTCTAGAACTAGGGGTCACAGTCTCAGGATAAGGGGTCGGCCATTTAAGACTGAGAGGAGGAGGAATTTCTTCACTCAGAGGGTTGTGAACCTTTGGCATTCTCTACCCCAGAGGGCTGTGAATGCTGAGTCTTTGGGGGTGATTTTCTCAGCCCCGAGGACGCAGGTTTGGAGGCGGGAAAGTTGGAAAAAATGAACGTGGACTTGGAATCTGCCTCCAACCCGCCTCTGCGGGATTTTGCCGGTGCCGGTTTTGCAGGGTGGGAAACGGTCCTGCCTCCAACTGGCCAGAGAGGTTGTTTAGAGGATTAAATGGTCATTAAAGACCTCTCTAATCTTATTTTGAGAGGCCCTCATTATTTTTCGACCATTTCAGCGTGTTCCACGACCCTCCTAAACCACGCCAGCTAAACCTGGCGGGTTGACAAATGGGTGGCCTCCTCACAGCTGCAGCTCAAACATTAAATCGGAGATTTCATCAGGGATTAGTTGCAGGTGGCAGAACTTTGCTTTGAAAGGTCTTTGAGCACTTTTAGCAGGCCTTCCGAAGTTGAAGGTGCTGCAGCTTGAATCTATCAACTATGGGACCTCCTTGGAAGACCCTCTCCCCAGTTGCAATGAGCACTTCCCCAGTGGAGGCATCTGCAAGCAGCATGGGAACCGTTCATTTTCTTTCATGATGGACCTCAGATTCGGATGAGGAGCATCCACGGCAGCAGCAGAATCAGGCAGCTCAGCAGCAACAGCAGCAGAGCCCCAAACTCCTACTCAGCCACCTGATGCTGCACAGGGCAGAAGGCACCAGCGCATCGAGGCACCTCGCCGCAGGAGATACCCCCGACAGAGGGTTTACAGACAGAGGATGAGCTACCTCAACATGAGTGAGCAGCAGTGGCAAAGGAGGCTGAGACTTTCGCGAGAGGTTGTCGGAGAGATCTGCAGACTGCTGCAGCAAGACCTGGTGCCCAGAGGAACGGGCGGACACCCCTTACCAGTGGCTGTCAAAGTCAACTTCTTTGCCTCAGGTTCCTTCCAAGGATCATCCGCAGACATCAGCGGCATCTCCCAGTCGGCCGCCCACAGTTGTATCACGCAGGTTACCGATGCCCTTTTCGCAAAGGCGCACAATTACATCCACTTCTCAAGGGATCAAGCAAGTATAACCGCCCAGTCGGTTGGATTCGCAAATATGGCAGGCTTGCCAATGGTGCAGGGCATCATAGACTGCACACATGTGGCCCTTAGGGCACCCCATCACAACCCAGCTATCTTTGTCAACCGAAAGGGCTTCCACTCCCTCAACGTACAGCTGGTGTGTAACCACAAGAAGGAGTTCTTGCATGTTTGCGCCAAGTTCTGTGGTAGTTGCCCTGACTCGTTCATCCTGTGGAACTCTAGTGTTCCTCCACTCTTCAATCCGCCAAACGAACTTAACGGATGGCTCCTTGGTGACAAAGGTTATTCCCTGAAGAAGTGGCTAATGATGCTGATCAGGAGGCCAGCTAACGAGGCTGAAGAGCGCTACAACGCTAGCCACACTTCGACCAGGTCCATCATAGAGCAAACCATTGGGTTGTTGAAGATGCGCTTCCGTTGCCTTGACCGATCAGGTGGAGCCCTGCAGTATACCATACAGGGTCTCCAGAATGGTCGTGGTCTGCTGTGCACTGAACAACATTGCAGTGTCGTGGCTTGCAGCTTCCTGAGGAGCAAGTGGCTCAGTTCCAAGCCTTCTCAGATGAGGATAAGGATGAGGAGGATGAGGAGGAGGAGGAGCTGGAGGAGGAGTAGGAGGAGGATCAGGAGCAGGAAAAGGACAGAGTGCTGGTGTATCGACCAGCGGCAGCACGCGAGCACATGGCTGCCCGGGATGCAAGGGATGAACTTATCCTGGCCAGATTTGCATAGGTTGCCCAAGTTGGCACATGTCCTTGGCTCCATCTTAAGACATCATAGACAATGGACATTACTCTCTGGCCTCTTTTCACTCTGGCCACCAACCTGATAATGCAAGTGTCATGGAGCCCGCAATGTGGAGCTGCCTAAGGTGAAAGAACAGATGTCATCACGCCAACATTTTGCCATCAAATCATTTTAATGCTTTCCAACAGGGATGGCATTTCATCAATACACATAAACATTCACCCAATCTGCACACAGATCTGGAGGTTATATCCCTTGCCAGCTGGACCCACACAGCCTTGGTTTCTTTGGGAGGCCTCTTCCTCCCAGATGAGTGGAAGAGCACCTCTCTACTAGCTGTCACCCCCTCAAACAACATTTGCAGCGCCTCATCCGAGAGCCTCAGGGAGGCCCTTGCCTTGGAATGGGACATAGTGGTTTCTCAGAATATGTTGCAGGTGGTGCAGCATCAGCAGAAATCCAGTGGAATGATCCAAGGCAGCAAGCAGCCCTTAAATGAGGCTGGAAAAGTGAAGTCAGCAGAGGCGGGTTTCAGTCCCAAAACACTAATTGACCCACACCTCTGATATCAAGTGGCCAATCAGGGGAAAATCGCAATTTTTTCAAAACTATCAGTGGAGGCGGGTTTCGAACCCACCCAAACCGAAACCCACCTCCAACCTGCCTCCAGTGAGAAAATCGCCCCCTGTGAGTATATTCAAGGCTGAGATCGATAGATTTTTGGACTCTCGAGGAATCAAAGGATATGGAGATTGGGCGGGAAAGTGGAGTTGAGGTCGATGATCTGCCATGATCTTATTGAATGACGGAGCAGGCTCGCGGGGCCGTATGGCCTACTCCTGCTCTTATTTCTTATGTTCTTACGTATGATATTGGGATACTGGTGTGTGCGTGCAAATGTGATATGTTGCGCATGAGGCAACTAGCAAGCGGAAATGCATGGTGAAGATGCACTGAAGAACGGGTCTCAGACATGCTCAGTTACTGGACAACATGAAATGGTTAATGTGGCTCATGAGAGTGAGACAACTTTTAATCAAGGCACTGACATATACTCCATTGCGCAAGAAACTTTTTAATGAAACAAAATAGAGTTAAATGTACTGGTACATATCAGAGGGATTAAAATTAAAGTAAAGAGGGACATAGAATTTGGAATTTTAAAACTAAGGGTTGTGTTCCTTTTGAGTTAACAATGAAATTGGAATAATTGAAAGAGAGTGGGAAATTTGTAGGGGGTTTGTCGGCGTGTGTGCCAGTCAGCTCTGCCCCTGACTGTCTCTGAGCGATTCGAATCGCTCCACACCCCCTGGGTTCTAGACACCGGACTTAGGTACAGGTGGCGATACAGAAAATCGAGTAGACAAGTGGCTTGGTGCAAGAAAACCTAATTTTATTAAAAGGCTGAATAAAACACAATACTACTGAGAATTACTGGTATAGTTACAGGCATAAAACAGTTAATACACTTATGTGGGAATGGGGAACACACGGCACATCGAGGGAAACAAATATATTAAAAATCCCCTTATCCTTATCCCACCCCCTCTACCTAACTAGATTAAGCTATGAGGGGCCAGGAATTCATGCTCACCAATTCAAAACCTGTCGCTTTAGATGGTGGGGTTTGAGGTCTGCTCTTCCTGTCCTTTGGGGTATCCCGTCGCCACGTGGTCACAGGGCGCGGCGCTGAAGTTGTTTGTGCAAAGGCACCCTCCCTTTTTCTCCGTTAACGTCTTTGTCGAGTACTTCGTCGCGATGGGCCTTCTTCTCCTTTGGGCGGTCGCCGACGGTAATGCTGTGGTCGGGGGTCGGTTGGCGGTCTTTACCATCTAATGATTTTGCTATCCATGCTTCGAACACCAGCTTATTCTTCAACTGGGCTATTACTGTCCATGTGACAAACAGCAGCTTATAACTAGGCCGTTTGTCTAGATTTTGCTACCCATTCTTCGAATACCAGTATATTCTTAAATTGGGGTTTCACTGTCCATGCATGTAACGCCAACTTATTCACCAAATGCCAGCTTATAACTAGGCATTTGTTCCCCAACGCATCTTTCCGCTGCCCTTCTCTGCTCTTATCGGTTTACCGTATTCTTCGTCTCGTCTCGTCTCGTCTGCCCGTTTGTGGCCTGTGTGTCCTGTGTGGTTTCGAACTCGGGTCTCGTTCTCCTCCCGCATTGGGCCCTCGGTGTAGTAATGGGCATCCTTGGTGTTGAGTGGTGCGGGGAACAAGAAGAGAGCCCGCCATGAGGCCAGGGCATGAGAACGAGAGGCAGCAAGCCAAAAGCCAAACGATAAGAGGCCAGAGCAAGAGCAAAAGATAAGAGACCGATCACTACCGATGGGCCTACAATTATACCCGATTCCTCATTCCTTATCTGCGTGCCAAATCAGGTCAGTCCTTTGTCTAACTTTTGGCGGGCTCGTTTAAACTGATTACAGCCATTTACTTTAACGACTCCTGAAATGGTTGTCTCTGTGTTTTAATGGTTTCGATGTCCTGGCTGTTGGTTATGTATGAAACTCAATCGGGTTTTCCTGACTTGATGGCTTCTGTGAGCTGTTACCAATTAAATATGCAGAAACCTGATGGCCTTGATTGCGGTCCATTCTAACCTGATCTGTTTCAAGGCGAATGGAATGCATATTCTGTGTTTGCACTGTCTGGCCCCACAGAGTCTATTCACAGGTCTATGCATTTTAAGTTTCATTCCAGGCTTGAAAAAAAAGGTGCCTGCCTGCTTGCAGAGCCTTGCTTTTAAAATCCTGTCCTTTTGGTCACGAGGTTGCAGAAGCCATTTTGGGCACCCTGTCTTTTTCATAACTTGTCCATACAGGGTCCCTTTATCCATAACTTTGGGGAATGTGGGAATTTTGAGAACCCTACAAATTACACTTAGCAAGAAGTATCAACAAGATGCATAATGGTAGGAGGAAAGTGGGAGAATCTTTTAATTCTATGATTTATTGATAATATGGTACACTGTAGCATTCTGTACAATGTATTATGATATTCTTTGTACGTATCATGATGTGTAATATTACCCAAGATGAAACTTATGCTAGCCAAGTTAATGGATTGAGTTGACTATGTGATGCTAATAAGATTAAACCCTTAATAGAGTCATAGGGCTAGATTTTCAGTATAGGCAGTTTTGGGGCGCTAATCTTAGCGCCCGCCCGAAGTTAGCGCCCGCCCCAAAGTAGCGCCCCGTTGCCGGGAATTCAGTAGCTTCGCCCTAAGAGGTTGGTGGAGCGCTAAAAGAGGCGTTCCACTACTCTCTTTAGGCGCTAAGCCGGCGGTCCAGAGGGATAGCGCCCAGGCGGGGCGCAGCACGGGTGCGGTCATTTTTGCACTGACAGCAGACCCCGTGGTGCCGACCAGCTCTTAAAGGGGGAAGGGACGAATTGTTCTGCTGCCACGCCCTGCACACTGCAGCCTTGCAAAGAGGCCTCAACACTACTGCTCAGCCCCAGGGAGTCATGGCAACGCCAGAGAAGGCCCGTCAGCGTGCCCTGCGCTTCTCAGAGGGTGATCTGGACATAATGGTCACAGCTCTGGAGGTGAGGCGCAAGATCTTGTTTCCAGAGAGTGGGAGGAATCCAACCCACCACGACTACACCAAAGCCTGGAAGCAGATCGCCCAGAGGGTGACGTTCACCGGCAAGGCCCCCAGGACCCACACACAATGCCGTAAGAAATACAACGATCTGACCAGGATTGTGAGGGTGAGTAGCCTTTCCAGTCTCCTCCTCATTCTTGCATGTACACCTGACATGATGGGCAAAGGGACCTGAAAGTCCTTTTGGCCAGCCTCTCAGCCAGCAGCATTGGGACAGTCATGAGCATCAAATGGCCATTCGGCACTCTACACTTTGGCCCAGCTATTCCACCATGGGAGGCAGTGGACAGTACATCAGGGCTTCACTCTGTCCAAGCTATTCCACCATGGGAGGCAGTGCACACTACATCAGGGCTTCACTGCGCACTTACAGCCCGTCCTTTCTCTTGCAGGCTAAAGTAGCGTTTACTCGCCAGGCCCGTGCCAGGGGTGGCCGCGCCAAGCTGCAGAAGCTCACTCGGCTGGAGGAGCGCGTGTGTGTGCTCATGGGAGCCCGTGTGATTGTCCCCACAGCGTGCGGTGTATCCGACCCTCCACTGCCCGGCAATGGTAAGGACCTCGCCTTTTGGCCCTCTCGCGTCGCACTGGCCCATCCGAGCTACCTCCTTTGCCACTGTCCCACCAATGCGCTGAATCCCACCAGTCCTAACTCCCTCGCTGACGCCGTCTCCTCACTCTGAAGCTACTCTTGTGCATTCCTGCTTTCAGCTGGTGACGACCAGGACCCTGAGGCTGCCAGTGACAGCACCTCCAACCAGGAGGAGGAGGAGGAGCAAGCCGGACCTTCGGGGGAACAGTCACGTCCCGCAGGAGAGGAGGAAATGCTCGACACCTCCTCACTGGACGAGTGCCTGGAGGAACTGTCGCAGGGCAATGCAGCTTCTGGGACCAGTGGCGTCCAGCCACCCAGCAGCCGTGCGCGTGGCCCGCGGCCTTCCCCCCAAAGGGGGGAAGGATCAGAGGGGAGTGCTGCTGCTCGGCACACTCGCCGTCACCAACGCGGCAAGGGTCCCCTAGTTCGGCCCCCTCCTCCCCAGCGGGAGAGTCGCGACTCCAGTCCGGACACCTTCACTTTGGAGGAGGTGCGGAAGCTCGATCAGATGGCCGACGACTCGGACCGGCGCCACACGGAGCTCATGAGCGTGGTGGGGTGCATGCCTGAGGCCATCGAGTCGCTGGCGACCAGTGTGCGTGAGTTCGGGGCAGCAACTGCCGCGACTGGCCGCATGCTAACTGATGCCGTCAAGACCCTGGCGGATGTGATGCGCGCGCACACCAGGACCACAGGGCCACTCACTGCTGCCACACGCGCTGTCTCAGGCAGGCATCGCAAGGGCAGGCGCCGCGCTGGACCATCCCAGCAAGCCGGCCGTCGGCTGATTGCTGCGGATCCTGCAGTGCGGGCCCGGCCGAGTGCCACCGCGCCACAGCACCAGCCAGCGCATCCCAGACGCCAGCTGGCCCACATTGCGCCATCCGTCGCCGCCATTCCCCCTCTGGGGCGTCAAGGGCAAGCGGCTGCAGCTGATGGTGGCCAGGCTCAGGTGCGCCACTCAGGAGACGGCCCCTCGAGGCCCAAACGCCGTGTAGGCCGCCCCCCAGCGGCATCTGGCGGAAGGGCATCTGAGCCTCAGGCGCCTTCCCCCAGCCTCGCAGCAGCCACTGGGCAGAGCTTGCGAAGGAGCAGCAGGCAGGGCAGGGGAGGCAAAATGCTGGCCAAGGTCTCGCCCTCGCGGGCCACTCTGTAGAGGGTGTGGCCAGCTTTCCTTTAATATTGCGGTGGCCATCTTTATTTTGCCCATGGTTGTGCTTTTGGAGGGCTTTTTTTTTGCGTTAGGCCGACGTTGAGGCCCGGTTTCAATAAAGGTGGAGTGGCTCCTCCCCAGTTTGTGGGAGTGAGTCGTTTGTTGGGCTTTTTGTGGGGCCCGTTTATTGTTTTTGGGGATTCATGTGGGAAGGGCTTTTCATTTTTGTTTAATAAAAAATTATCTTTATTCATGCAGTCTCCATGGTTGTTCTTCTTAGTGTTTGTTGGCTTCGCCGGCTGAGGGCTTGCGGAGCGGCTGCATTCATCTTCCCTCATGGCCCCTGGCCATTCCCTGACAGGGGGCTTAGAAGTACCGTGTAATAAGGTGGCGTCGTGCGGCCCTTGGCCCTGGTCGCTCCCTCCTGGGAACGTACTCCTGCTCCTCCTCCTCCTCCTCCTCCTCCTCCTCATGCTCCTCCTGCTCCTCCTCCTGAGGTGCTGGTCCAACGTCAGGTGGCAGTGCCTGAGTCCTGCGGATAGCCAGGTTGTGTAGCATGCAGCAAACCACCACAAATTGGGAGACCCGGTCCGGCGAATACTGGAGAGCTCCTCCGGAGCGATCAAGGCAGCGGAACCGCTGCTTGAGGACCCCAATAGTTAGCTCGATGATGTTGCGGGTGGTTTGATGGCTCTCGTTGTAGGCCTCTTCAGCAGCGGTCCTGGGCGCGCGGAGCGGGGTCATGAGCCAGGTGCACAAAGGATAGCCTTTGTCCCCGAGTAGCCATCCTCTTGGGGGAGGCTGTGCCTGGAACATGTCATGCACAGTACTCTGCCGCAGGATAAAGGCATCGTGGCTGCTGCCTGGGAAGCTGGCATTGACTGCCATGATGCGCTGCTTGTGGTCACAGACCAGCTGCACATTCAGAGAATGGTAGCCCTTCCTGTTGCGATACTGCTCGCCATGCTCCAGAGGGGCCCGCAAAGCCACATGCGTACAGTCAATGGCGCCCTGCACCAAGGGGAATTCCCCGAGTCTGGAAAATCCCAATGCGCGCTGATGCTGGCTCTCCAGGGCCATGGGGAAGGAGATGAATTGGCTTCTCCTTCTGAACAGTGCTTCGGTCACCTGGCGGATGCAGCGATGTGCGCCGTACTGGGAGATGTTTGCTATGTCCCCAGCAGCGTATTGGAAGGAGCCGGTGGCATAGAAGTTCAATGCCACCGTCACCTTCACTTCCACCGACAGAGACGTCCTGCACCTGAGCTTTGGCCGCAGATCTCGGCGAAGCAGGTGGCAGATCTCTGCAATCACCCCCTTTCGGAATCGGAGCCTTTTAACACATCGCGCGGCACTCATGTTTAGGTAGGAGCGCTGCTGGCGGTATAGCCTGACTGGGTAAGGCCTACGTGGCCGACGCCTGTAGCCCCCTCTGCCTCTAGCCAGGGCTGCCCCTCTCACAATGCGTCTGCGAGCCCTACGGACATGGAGCTGCAGCTCCGCGATGGCACCCCATGCAACCCCCATCAAATCCTGGCAAACACTCTAATTTCCAAATGGCCACTTGCAGCGCTGTTGCCTGAGTCCAAAAATACCTGGCTCTTGCTGCTTGAAACCAGTTAGCTATCCTCCTTGTTGTGTCTCCAGAAATGCGTTGCACAAGACTGTTTTCTGAAAAAAGGATGGCCTTTATACTGGAGAGGACGTTCCCTTTAATTAGCGCCCCCCGGGGCCCGCGCTGGTTGTGTTGCGTTCCTTTTTCCAAACGCTCCGGCCGCCCGCCGCACAATGGGGCGGTCCGACTGAAGTTTGCAATCGGGGCGGCCAAAGGGCGTTGCACGAGGATGTGACGTCATTTTCTGCGCGCGCATCCGGGCGGGCGCTAAACTTTGCGCCGGCGCTAACGGGCAACTTAATTTGGGGCGGGGCGCAAACTGCGCTGCGCCCGGGCGCTAAACGCATAGCGCCCGGAAATCACTTCTCTTAAGGCGCTAACTGCTGGCGCAAGCAACTGAAAATCTAGCCCATAGAGTTATACAGCACAGAAAGAGGCCCTTCTGCCCACCGTGTCCGCGCCGGTCATCAAGCCCTGTCTAATCTAATCCCATTTTCCAGCACTTGGTCCATAGCCTTGTATGCTATGGCATTTCAAGTGCTCATCTAAATGCTTCTTGAATGTTGTGAGGGTTCCTGCCTCTACCACCCTTTCAGGCAGTGAGTTCCAGATTCCAACCACCCTCTGGGTGAAAAGGTTTTTCCTCAAATCCCCTCTAAACCTCCTGCCCCTTACCTTGAAACTATGCCCCCTGGTTATTGACCCCTCTACTAAAGGGAAAAGTTCCTTTCTATCTACCCTATCTATGCCCCTCATAATTTTGTACACCTCAATCAGGTCCCCCCTCAGCCTTCTCTGCTCTAAGGAAAACAACCCCAGCCTGTCCAGTCTCTCTTCATATCTGAAGCGCTGCAGCCCAGGTAACATCCTAGTGAATCTCCTCTGCACCCTCTCCAATGCAATCACATCCTTCCTATAGTGTGGCGACCAGAACTGCGCACAGTATTCCAGCTGTGGCCTAACTAGCATTTTGTACAGCTCCATCATAGCATCCCTGCTCTTATATTCTAAGCCTTGGCTAATGAAGGCAAGTATCCCATATGCCTTTTTAACCACCTTATCTCCCTGTCCTGCTGCCTTCAGGGATCTATGTACATGCACACCAAGGTCTCATTGAAACTTATAAAATTCTAACAGGACTAGACAGACTAGATGCAGGAAGGATGTTCCCGATGGCGGGGGAGTCCCGAACCAAGGGTCACAGTCTAAGGATAAGGGGTAAGCCATTTAGGACTGAGATGAGGAGGAATTTCTTCACCCAGAGAGTGGTGAACCTGTGGAATTATCTACCACAGAAGGCAGTGGCGGCCAATTCATTAAATATATTCAAGAAGGAGTTAGATATATTTCTTAAAGCTAAATGGATCAAGGGATATGGGGAGAAAGCAGGGACAGGGTACTGAATTTGGATGATCAGTCATGATCTCATTAAATGGCGGAGCAGGCTCGAGGGGCCGAATGGCCACTCCTGCTCCTATCTTCTATGTTTCTATGTCCCTCTGATCCTCTGTCCTTCCTCGGGTCCGACCATTCATTGTGTATTCCCTTGCCTTATTAGTCCTCCCAAAATGCACCACCTCACACTTTTCAGGGTTAAATTCCATTTGCCACTGTTCTGCCCATCTGACCAACCCGTCTATATCGTCCTGTAGCCTGAGGCTTCCCTCCTCGCTATTTACCACTCCACCAATTTTCATGTCATCTGCGAACTTACTGATCATACCTCTTACATTCATATCTAAATCATTAATGTACACTGCAAACAGCAAAGGACCCAGCACCAATCCCTGCGGTACACCACTGGACACAGGCTTCCAGTCACAAAACAACCTTCGACCATCACCCTCTACCTCCTGCCATTAAGCCAATTTTGGATCCAATGTGCCAAATTGCCCTGGATTCCATGGACTCTTACCTTCTTGACCAGTCTCCCATGCGAGACTTTGTCAAAAGCCTTACTGAAGTCCATGTAAACTACATCAACTGTACTACCCACATCCACACACCTAGCCACCCCCTCAAAATCTTCAATCAAATTGGTTAGACATGATCTCCCCCTGACAAAGCCATGCTGACTATCCTTGATTAATCCTTGCTTCTCCAAGTGGAGACTAATTCTGTCCCTTGGAATTTTTTCCAATAATTTCCCTACCACTGATGTTAGGCTCACTGGCCTGTAATTACCTGGTTTATCCCTACTACCCTTCTTGAATAATGGTACTACGTTAGCTGTTCTCCAGTCCTCTGGCACCTCCCCTGTGGCCAGAGAGGTTCTGAAAATTTGTGTCAGAGCCCCTGCAGTCTCCTCCCTTGCCTCACACAGCAGCCTGGGATACATCTCGTCTGGGCCTGGGGATTTATCCACTTTTAAGCCCGCTAAAACCGCTAGTATCTCCTCCCTCTCAATACTAATTTGTTCAAGTATATCACAATCCCCCTGCCTGATTTCTATGCCTACATCGTCCTTCTCCATAGTGAACACAAATGCAAAATATTCATTTAAAACCTCACCTACATCTTCCGGCTCTACACACAGATTGCCACTTTGGTCCCTAATGGGCCCTACTCTTTCCCTGGTTATCCTCTTGCCCATATTATACTTATGAAACACCTTGGGATTTTCCTTTATTTTGCCCGCCAGTGTTTTTTCATGCCCCCTCTTTGCTCTCCTAATTTCTTTTTTAAGTACCCCCCTGCACTTTCTATACTCCTCTGGGGCTTCCACTGTTTTTAGTCCTTTGTATCTGCCAAAAGCCTCCCATTTTTCCTAATCCATTCTTGTATATCCCTTGACATCCAGGGTTCCCTGGGCTTGTTGGTCCCACCCTTGACCTTTACAGGAACATGTTGGCGGTGTACTCTCTCTATTTCCTTTCTGAATGACTCCCACTGCTCATGGGAGGTCACCAAGGGCTGATTAAGGTTGAGAAGTAGTGAAGTTAAACATTTTCTTGGATTACTTATGTAGTTTAAAACACGAACATTAAATGACTGACAGTGTATAAGCAACGATGTAATCTGACATTGAAAAGGGGACGTCTACCATTGCAAATCATGAATGGTGGATGACAGTTTAAAACATAGTTCAGCACCTATGGACTAGAATTATACTGTATAAACAGTCTACCTCACTATATGAGCAGGCATTAGAAGAAATAATAAGGATATTGTGGCGGTACCACCGGTTGTCCCTTACATGGATATACATAATTCCCTTTAACTTACCTTACTGTATGTGTCTGTTACTATACTCAGGCTTCTCTCCTGTACACTGACGTCATGACGTCAGAGCTCGGAACCTTTCAACAGTAGAGCTCGGAACCTGCTGGCAGTTGAGCTCGGAACCTGCTGGCAGTTGAGCTGGGAAGCTTCTAGTCAGTCCTCGCTGGGACAAGACCTACACCACAGTGCTCCTACAGTCAGCCATCTTACCTGCCATCTTACCTGATGTAATTAGTCTGTTCCTGTAAATAAACAACTTGTTAATAGTTCGTCGAAGTCAAACTCTCTTATTTAGTGGCGATCTACACGAACCGCTACAATATGTTGGATATCCTGGAGAGATGTATCATGAAAGGAATGCATTTTGTCATCTGACATAAAAAGTGCTTGTGTAAGGAAATACATGACAGTAGTGACGTCAGGCAAGAGTGCATAAAATGTAACTTTAGGGTAACAAAACATGGGTAGGAGGAATCCATTAGCTATAGTATGGAAAGATAACAGTTGGTAAAGCTTTTTCTTCAGGGTTTAAGGACAGTTAGATCAGGAAATCTTGTTTAAGTGAAGTAGTTTTGGAGTAAACACCTACAAAGGGGATATGGGAATGGAGTTTGCAATGGGGAAAGAGTTAAAGTGACATTGCTGGCAGTTTCACTGAATGATGTAATAAAGACCATCTTTTGCAGTAGTAAGCTTTTTCTAAGTAGAGATAACCTAGCCGGACATGGAACCTTTAGAGGCCTAAGAGGATGTAAGTTCTGTTCTGGCAGGAAAGTTAAACAATGAGTTGGAAGTAAAAGAGGCCGAGAGAGGCAGGAAAAGAGGACAATGAACCAGAAGTATGAGACCCATTTGGCATAAACAGAGGTCATAGGTGCAACAACAGCTTGAGCCGATAATAAAGGCGGTACTTTAATGTAACGCGACATAGGCAACCAATCAGTGAAGATGCATGCGGGCCAAGGTCCAATCAGGTGGCAGGAATGAATTTTGACATGTGTATTGTAATGTGTAAAAATGTAGTGTTTTCTGTAGCAATTTGGAAAGGTCTGGCTAAGACAGAGCAGACTGTTTCCCCACCATTGCAATAAAGACAACTTGACTATCGATCTAAAACCTTGTGTCGAGTGTTGGTCTAAAATACTCCACAACAGAGTTCCTACAATGTCTACAGGACTCCTTTCTAACCCAATATGTAAAAAGCCCAACAAGGGAGGATTCGCTATTGGATTTAGTTATGGGGAATGAGCCAGAGCAGATAAGAGAAGTAAAAGTAGGGGAACATATAGGCAATAGTGACCATACTATAATATGCTTTAAGATGACAATTAAGAAAAACATAAGAATGACAAAAAACAAGTTAATAGATTGGAGAAAAGCTGATTTTGAGGGGCTGAAAATAGAACTTGGAAAGATAAAATGGGCAACATTATTGGCAAACAACGATGTAGAACAGCAATGGGAAACATTTAAAACGGTGTTCAACAGGGTGCAGGAAAAATATATTCCACTAACAGGAAAGAACAAACTAAACACTAATGAGACTTCATGGATGAATAAAGACATAAGGAAACAATTGTGGCTAAGGAAAGAGGCATACATTAAGTACATAGACAGCAGAGGAGTGCATGATAAGAGAGAATATGAGGGAATAGGAGAGAAGTCAAAAAAACAATTAGGAAGGCAAAGAAGAACTACGAAATTAAATTATCAAGGAACATAAAACAAAATAATAAAATATTTTACAGGCACATCAATAAAAAAAGGAAGGTTGGGATGGGAATAGGTCCATTAAGGGATGGGCAGGACAATACCACAGGTAACGATAGAGAGATGGCAGAAATATTAAATCATTACTTTGCTTCGGTATTTACCAGGGATAGAACAGGTGGACATGAGATGAGGAATGAGATGACTGTATCAGTGCCGTCTCCTGCTCTCGCCCTGAACTAGAAAATTTCATTCACTTTGCTTCCAACTTCCACCCTTCACTCACCTTCACATGGTCCATCTCAACTCTTCCCTTCCCTTCCTCGACTTCTCCATCTCCATTGCTGGGGATAGGTTATTGACTAACTTTCACTACAAGCCCACTGACTCCCACAGCTACCTGGACTACACTTCCTCCCACCCCGCCTCCTGTAAGGACTCTATTCCATTCTCCCAGTTTCTCCGTCTCCATCGCATCTGCTCCGACGATGCCACCTTCCACACCAGTGCTTCCGACATGTCTTCCTTTTTCCTCAACCAAGGATTCCCCTCTACTGTGGTTGACACGGCCCTCGACTGTGTCCGTTCTATCTCCCGCACTTCTGCCCTCACCCCTGCCCCTCCCTCCCGGAACCACGATAAGAGTTCTCCTTGTCCTCACCTTTCACCCCACCAGCCTCCACATTCAACAGATCATCCTCCGCCACTTCCGCCACCTCCAGCGTGATCCCACCACCAAACGCATCTTCCCCTCACCTCCCCTTTCAGCATTCCGTAGGGACCGCTCCCTCCGCGACACCCTAGTCCACTCCTCAACCACCCCCAGCACCTTCCTGTGCAAGCACAGAAGATGCAACACATTCCCTTATACCTCCCCACTTCCCACTGTCCAGAGCCCCAAACACCCCTTCCAGGTGAAACAGCGATTTACTTGTACTTCTTGCAATTTAATATAGTGTATTCGCTGCTCACGATGTGGTCTGCTCTACATTGGGGAGACCAAACGCAGATTGGGTGATCGCCTTGCGGAACACCTCCATTCAGTCCGTAAGGGGGACCCCGAGCTCCCGGTGGCCTGTCACTTTAATTCTCCGCTCCATTCCCACTCGGACCTCACCATCCTTGGCCTCTTGCATTGTTCCACGGAAACTCAGTGTAAGCTCGAGGAACAGCACCTCATCTTTCAATTAGGCACTTTACAGCCCTCTGGACTCAACATAGAGTTCAACAATTTCAGATCATAACAAATCACATATATATATGTTTTCTTTTTTTTATCCACAATTTTTGTTTGGCCCCTTTTTCTTCTTCCCTCCCACATGGCAGCTGTCCTTCATTCTGCCAGCGCAATTCACACCCCATCTAGAGCCATCCTTTGTTCCTTAATCTGTCCCATTACCACCTCCCCTTGCCTTGAATATCTCTCAATGTCTCTTCATCTCTCCTGCTTTCTATCGTATCACTGACCTTCCCTTTTGTTCTTTCATCCCCTCCCCCTATACCCAGCCCCTAAACCTGCTTTCCATTTCCTGCTTTTTTCCAGTTCTGACGAAAGGTCATTGACCTGAAACGTTGGGGTAGATTTTCCCGAACCTGTTGGGAAGAAGGCGGGACTTCCCCTTTTGGGTTTTTGACCCGCCTACTTCGACGTCTGGCCAATCGGCGCGATTTCCCCTTGATTGACCTTGTTCAGCCCACCCATTGGGCTCAGCAGGCCAAATAAGGGCCACCCGGCAACAGGTGACGTCACAGACTGCAGTTTCATCTGTCAAGAGTTTTTGACAGATGAAATATCAGTGGTCCACAGTTGTTTGAAGCTGTGAAACACTGACAGTCTGAGTTCTACCATGAGTCATTCTACACAGGCTCAGTTAGAACTCTTACCGGCACTCAAAGCTGCAGGCTGTCACTTTTGACAGATCGCAGCCATTCAGCTTTAAGTTCCGGGTGAGAGATGGGCTCCCGACGGCTACAGGAAGAAAGGCTGTTAAGGTAAGTACAGGTAAGTAAAAGTTCTTTACACGCTTTAGACACACCAAACACACTTACCTTTACACTCAGGCACCCATCACTCACCTGAACACTGACATCGCGACCCCTCCAACTCCTTCAACCCGACGGCCCGCCTGCTCCAACATGGTGTGGTTTGGAGCCGTCGCGAAACCTACACGAAACCCCTCAAAATAGGGATTAGGCTAAAAACCTGTTAACAGGCAGTTAATTAGCACTAATCCCTTCCCGCCTGGTTTCGGCGGGTCCCAGTGCGGGTACCCGCCGCCCCTGAAACTTACGTGGGGCGGGATGGTGTCGGGACCCCCAAATTCGGGATTTCCGCCCCCCCCCCCACCCGCCTGAAAACACGCCCGACGGCTGGAGGAAAATTAGGGCCGTTAACTCTGTTTCTCTCTCCACGGATGCTGCCCTGGCCTACTGAGTTTTTCCAGTGTTTTCTGTTGTTATTTCGGATTTCCAGCATCCGCAGTATTTTACTATCGCTGAGTAATGAGATAAGTGCATTTAAAATAAAGAAGGGGATATATTAAATAAACTAATCAAACTCAAAGAGGATAAAACCCCTGGTCCGGATGGATTGCATCCATGTAGTTTAAAAGAATCTAGGGAAGAGATAGCAGAGGCATTACTACACAATAATTCATTAGAAAAAGGTGTAGTGCCAGAGGACTGGTGGATAGCTAACGTAATAATACCAATATTTAAGAAGGGGGATGGAACATGTCCAGGGAATTATAGACCAGTCAGCTAATAGATATGTCAGGAAGTCTTATCTATGACATCTACCCTTGATGTAGGCAAAATATTATTATGATGTATAAAGGAGCATTTTCAGCATTACTTCAGAGGGCTAGAAAGACAGAACTTGTGACCAAAAAGCCACTCTCTGTATACAGTTAGGGTGATCATTTGTACTGTGTATCAATAAAGTCTGTTCCGAATACGACACTACAAAGGGTCTCGTGCTTACTTGAAGCGTGGTGTGAATTACAGCAGGAAGGAGGTTGATGGCTAACACCCACCAAGCCACACTATCCTGACTTGGAAATATATCGCCGATCCTTCATCATTGCTGGGTCAAAATCCTGGAACTCCCTCCCGAACAGCACTGTGGGAGCACCTTCACCACACGGACTGCAGCGGTTCAAGATTGCGGCTCACCACCACCTTCTCAAGGGCAACTAGGGATGGGCAATCCCAGGAACGAATGAAACCAAACCTCCTCCCCCAGAGCCTCTCCCACATTTTACATATGGTCCCGCCCACATCATCCGTGAGAATGGTGCGGGGCCAGTGGGGGGGGCCCGGGGGTGGGGGGGGCCGGGGGCGGGGCCCAGGGGTGGGGGGGGCTGGGGGCGGTGCCAGTGAGGGGGGGCCCGGGGGTGGGGCCAGTGAGGGGGGCCTGGGGGTGGGGGCCCGGGGGTGGGGCCAGTGGGGGGGGGCAGGGGCGGGGCCAGTGAGGGGGGCAGTGGGGGGGGGCCCAGGGGCGAGGCCAGTGAGGGGGGGCCCGGGGGTGGGGCCAGTGGGGGGGGGCCTGGGGGTGGGGGGGGGCCGGGGGCGGGGCCAGTGAGGGGGGGCCCGGGGGTGGGGCCAGTGGGGGGGGCCCGGGGGCGGGGCCAGTGAGGGGGTGGCAGTGGGGGAGGGGCCCAGGGGAGGGGCCAGTGGGGGGAGCCTTGCTGATCATCTTCCAACATTCGATGGAATCTGGAACAGTACCCATGGATTGCAGGGTAGCTAATGTTACCCCACTATTCAAAAAAGGTGGTAGAGAGAAAACGGGGAATTACATACCGGTAAGCCTGACATCAGTAGTGGGGAAAATGCAAGAGTCCATTATAAAAGATGTAATAGCAGAGCACTTGGAAAACAGTGACAGGATCGGACAAAGTCAACATGGATTTACAAAAGGTAAATCGTGCTTGACTAACCTGGAATTTTTTGAGGATGTAATTGGTAAAATAGATAAGGGAGAACCAGTGGATGTGGTGTATTTGGACTTTCAGAAGGCTTTCGATAAGGTCCCGCATAAGAGATTAGCGTGTAAAGTTAAGGCATTACCTTGGGATTGGGGGCAAGGTATTGACTTGGATAGAGAACTGGTTGGCAGACAGAAAGCAAAGAGTTGGAATAAACGGGTCTTTTTCCGAGTGGCAGGCCATGACTAGTGGGGTACCGCAGGGATCGGTCATTGGACCACAGCTATTCACAATATATATTAATGATCTAGACAAGGGAACTAGATGTAATATCTCCAAATTTGCAGACGACACAAAGTTGGGTGGGCGTGTGTGCTGTGAGGAGGATGCCGAGAAACTCCAGGATGATTTGGACAGGTTGGGTGATTGGGCAAAAGCATGGCAGATGCAATATAACGTGGATAAATGTGAGGTTATCCACTTTGGTATCAAAAACAGGAAGGCAGATTATTATCTGAATGTCAATAGATTGGGAGAAGGGGAAGTGCAACGAGACCTGGGTGTCCTTGTGCACTAGTCGCTGAAGGTAAGCATGCAGGTGCAGCAGGCGGTTAAGAAGGCAAATGGTATGTTGGAATTCGTAGCGAGAGGGTTTGAGTACAGGAACAAGGATGTCTTGCTGCAGTTATACAGGGCCTTGGTGAGACCACATCTTGAGTATTGTGTGCAGTTTTGGTCGCCTTATCTGAGGAAGGATGTTCTTGCCATGAAAGGAGTTCAGCGAAGATTCACCAGGCTGATACCTGGAATGGCAGGAATGACGTATGAGGAGAGATTGGGTCGATTGGGCTTGTACTCGCTGGAGTTTAGAAGAATGAGAGGGGATCTCATTGAAACTTATAAAATTCTGACAGGACTGGACAGACTAGATGCAGGAAGGATGTTCCTGATGGTCAGGGAGTCCAGAACCAGGGCTCACAGTCTAAGGATAAGGGGTAGGCCATTTAGGACAGAAATGAGGAGGAATTTCTTCACCCAGAGAGTGGTGAAACTGTGGAATTCTCTACCACAGAAGGCAGCAGAGGCCAATAAATTAAATATATTCAAGAAGGAGCTGTGTAGGAATCGATCTATCCCTAACTGAAGCACTGAAGTCGAGTCAGTTCAATAATTCAACTGAATTTAATCAAACAAGTGAACAAAACAAAAACATGCAGGAGCAACAGCAAACAGGTCTTTTCAGCAGCTTGTTACACGAGGTCTGGTCTTAGAACCTCCCACTCTCTGACGTCATGACGTTTCCCGCCGTTCGGGGCATCACGTGACCAACGTGATGACGTCATCACGTTGTTTCAGGGCTTTTGCAGAAAGCTTATTTACACTCAGTCAACAAACACAGATGCTGTAGCATTGGGTTAAAGACAGTTATGCATTTGTACAGAAGATCATTGGTGGTTTTGCCAGTTGGATATATTTCTTACGGCTAAAGGGATCAAGGGGTATGGGGAGAAAGCAGGGCCCAGGTACGGAATTTGGATGATCAGCCATGATCGCATTGACTGGCGGAGCAGACTTGAGGGGCTGAATGGCCTACTCCTGCTCCGATCGTCTATGTTTCTATGGCCCGGGGGCGGGGCCAGTGGGGGGGCCTGGGGGCGGGGCCAGTGGGGGGGGGCTGGGGCCAGTGAGGGGGGGCAGGGCCAGTGGGGGGGCCCCAGGGGCGGGGCCAGTGAAGGGGGGCAGGGCCAGTGAGAGGGTGCGGGGCCAGTGGTGGGGGTGCCACGGCCAGTGGGGGTGGCAGGGGCCAGTGGGGGGGGGCCCGGGGGCAGGGCCAGTGAGGGCGGGCCTGGGGGCAGGGCCAGTGGGGGCGGAGGCAGGGCAGTGATGGGGGGGCGGGGCCAGTGGGGAGTGTAGTGTATGTGCCTTTAAGTCAGAACTACTTTTACAGCTCCTGTATACTGTAGTACCGGCAGTGAGCACACCAGTATATAAGCTTTGCGCATGCCTCTGTACCCCCAGTCTTGAGACTACCCTCCTCCAGTAAAGACCTGCTTATTGTTAATGTACAGCATCCGTGTGATTATTTAATAACAGCATATCCTCTGAATCATGGATCCAACAGTGGCGACGAGTGTCGATTCGAATCTACCTGCAACATATAAAAAAAGTCGAGGTCAGGAACACGGGCGTCGACCACGAGCAACCGCCCAGCCGTCAGGCAGAGATTGAACTTCGCAGGGGAGGCTGTGGAGAGCCGGGCTTGGTTCCCCAGCCACGACGAGCAGCAAGAGACCGACGACAGGTTCAGCGCAGACCCTTCCCGAGCAGCGGCGGCTGGAGCCGACCGACGGCGGAGAGAAAGCCGAGCAGCGTCGACGGGGTAAGACAGAGGGTGAAGAGCGCAGGGCGCAGCCGGGGGTTGAACACCGAGCGGCGTCGAGAAAAAAAAAACAAACCGGAGAGAGGGTAAAGAAACAGCCGGGTTCTAGACTGAGCGGCGTCGAAAAATATAAAAAGACCGCGCAGAGCACAGCCAGGGCTCACGGGCTGAACAGGGTCCGTGGGGCGAAGAAAGGGGAGCGCGGGAGACGCCATTGAGCCGCGGAGAAGGAAGAGCGCGGGAGACGCCATTTTTAGAAGCCGCAGCGGAGAAGAAGGGCAAGCGCGGGAAGGAAGGAAAGCGCGGGAGACGCCATTTTGTGCCAGCGGAGAAGAAGGGGAAGCGCGGGAGGCGCCATTTTTGACAGTTAACTCACACCCAAGGATGCCGAAGAGTGGCAGTATCTCTACGTTCGACAATGAAGTCGAAGATTGGGCGACATATGTGGAACGTATTGAGGTGTACTGCAGGGCGAATGAAGTGCCAGATGCTAATAAAGCACTGGTTCTGTTAAATCAAATCAAAATCAAATGAAATCAACTTTTGTCATTGTTAGTGCACAAGTGCAGTACAACGAAATGTAGGCTTGCGGCTCCCGAGAGTGTACATTTAGATTAAGACATTTAAACATTCAACATACATTTGGCTTGTAATACATTAACATAAACATAACCATAATAAAGTGCATTGGCAGATGTGCAGGCTTTAGAGTTTATTTGTGGAGTTCAGTAGGATGACAGCTTTGGGAAAGAAGCTGTTCCTAAATCTGGTCGTACGGGTGCGAATGCATCTGTAGCGTCTCCCAGATGGCAGGAGGGCGAACAGACTGTGGCTGGGGTGGGTAGGGTCTTTGATGATGGACCGTGACCTCCGTAGACAGCGTTTCTGGTATATGTGCTCTATGGTCGGTAGCCGGGTGCCGGTAATGCGTTGGGCAGTTTTGACTACTGAAATAAAGAATAGATTTGCCTTTCTAATCTAGGCTTTATTAACTTAAAAATCCTGTAGCACATCTTTCAACACCCAGTCCCAACTAAAGGCTGGAAAGAACTGAATTTAAGATGGCCACCACAAATCACATGACATCAACTACCAATGAGATTACAGCATATATCCCAAGGCAGAAAACAAACAACCAATCACAATACTTCTTACTAAACATAGAGAATAATCACCACATTCACCCCTCCTTTTAAAATATACTCCAACCTAAATAACCTTTACAATTTATAATTAATTATTTACAACTAAAACTATGCACAGACAAATAAAACTATTCAACATGACACAATACTAAGTCAGCAACAACAAATAGTAACATTGCACATAAGTATTAAGTATCTCTCAACTAAAACAATGTAATATAATATTTCAACAATTTTAAAACATTACTATCAATTTAAAAGTCCATTTTCAATCGGTCGACCGGATATCTTGTTCGTGTCGACCTTCTTAACCTTGGTGAAATTCCTTGCCCTCCCACACCAGGAGACACAGAAGTATTTTCTGCAGGAAGGCTATCCATATCCCGATTTTCAACGGTTTCCGGATTAGAAATCCCATCAGGAGGTAAACTGGGACGGTCATGAACATCCATCGAGGGCTGACTAATAGAAGTATAATTATCTGCAGTCGGATTGGAAATATTCGCAGTATCTGTAACAGCATCCACATTATCTGAATCATGACTATTGTTAATATCCTCAGAAGAGGGCTGGCCACCACAAGGAGCCAAGTCTTTAATTGAAACGGTACTTTCTTTCCCATCTTGGAATCGAATATGAGCATATTGGGAATTTGCCTCCAACAGCTCCACCTCCTCCACTAAAGGATCATATTTTGACAATCTAACATGGCGTCGAAGCAGCACAGGTCCCTGCATAGTAAGCCATGAAGGTACCGAATATCCCGTAGTAGATCTCCGCGGATAGTTAAAGAGCCTTTCATGGGGGGTCACATTAGTAGCCGTTGAAAGCAATGATCTAATGGAATGCAGGGCATCAGGCAGTACCATTTCCCACTGTGTATTCTTAAGGTTCCGGGATGTCAAAGCCAACATAACTGCCTTCCAGATCACCCCATTGTATCGTTCGCACTGTCCATTACCCTGGGGATTATACGGGGTAGTTCTGCTAGTAGAAATTCCCGACTCTGAAGGTATTCCTTCAACTGGGAAGACATAAAAGAACTTCCCTGATCCGAATGGATATACGCAGGCATCCCAAAGATGACAAAAAGTTGAGTCAGACATTTGATAACTGTAGCAGCTGATACATCTGCGCAAGGAAAAGCAAAAGGGAACCTTGAAAACTCATCCACAACAGTAAATATATATCGGTTTTGAGTAGTTGAAGGAAGAGGCCCCTTGAAATCGACGCTCAAACGTTCAAAAGGAGAAGTAGCCTTTATAAGATGAGCTCGTCGAGGCTTAAAGAAATTCGGTTTACACCGAGCACAGATAGAACATGATGAAGTCATCCACTTGACATCTTCAACTGAAAAGGGCAAATTCTTACTGCGTACGAAGTGTATCATCCTCGGAACCCCAGGATGGCATAAGGCATTGTGAAGATTAATAAGCGTATCTCCGTGAATCACAGAACAATAAGCCCTCGACAGCGCATCAGCAGCAACGTTATCCTTCCCCGGACGATAAACTATATCAAAATGGTAACATGCCAACTCAATCCTCCACCTCATTATTTTATCATTCTTAATCTTTCCAAAATGTTTGACATCAAACATAAAGGACACAGACTTTTGATCAGTTACCAACGTAAAATGTCGCCCCGATAAATAATGTCTCCATTTACGCAGTGCTTCTACTATTGCATACGCCTCTTTCTCTATTGAAGAATGCCTTTTTTCACTATTGTTCAAGGTACGTGAGAAAAAGGCCACAGGTCTTCCATTTTGGTTCAGAGTAGCCCCAATTGCAAAATCAGAAGCGTCCGTCTCAATCACAAAAGGAACCTGCTCATCAATAGAATGCACAACTGCTCCAAGGATATCCTTTTTAAAATTATCAAAACTCATCCTGGCCTCCCATGATAGAGGATATGTCGTAACCCGAATAAGAGGCCGGATCTTCTGTGAAAAATTTGCAATCCAATTAGAATAGTAAGAAAACAGTCCAACAACTCGTTGCAAAGCCTTAGAATTAGTAGGACAAGGTAAATCAATCAATGGTCACAGACGTTCTGGGTCTGGTTTAATCTTGTTTCCCGAGATAATGTACCCCAGTAGATTTACCTCAGTGGTCGAAAAGATACACTTCTCTTTATTGAAAGTTAAACCAACTTTTTCCGCAGCTTGAAGGAATCTTTCTAAATTAGAATCATGCTCCACCCTTGATTTGCCACACACCGTCATGTCATCTAAGTATGAAAAGGTGTCAGAGAGAGAGTTATCACTTATAAAAGCATCCACTGCCCGTTGAAAACAAGCAACACCATTAGTAACACCAAATGGTATTCGGCAAAACTGATACAGCTTTCCACCAGCCTCAAAGGCCGTATATGGTTGATCCTTCTTAACAATAGGAATCTGATGATAAGCACTCTTTAGGTCAATAGTGCTAAAAACCTTATACTGAGATACTTTATTGATAAGCTCATCAATCTTAGGCAAAGGGTACGCATCTAATTGAGTATACCTATTAATAGTTTGGGAATAGTCTATCACCATTCGTTTCTTATGTCTCTCGTTAGTCGTGACAACTACCTGTGCCCGCCAAGGCGAACAACTAGGTTCAATGATTCCTTCTAATAAGAGACGTTGAACTTCAGAATTAATAAATTCTCTATCCTGACTGCTATACCTTCTTGACTTGGGAGCAATTGGCTTACAATCCGGCATCAAATTGGAAAAAAGTGATAATGGAGAAATGGATAAAGAGGTTAATCCACAAATAGATAAAGGTAGCTTAGTCCCTCCAAATGAAAGACTGAGAGACTCGTGTAACTGAAGCACATCATGACCAATCAAAATATCCGCACAGAGATTAGGCAAAACAGATAGGCGTATATCAGTATACGTATTACCTAGAAGAATCAATTTCACAAGGCAACAACCAGCTACTTGTGAAGTGAGAGTCGTCTGAGCCATACACACCTGATAGGAAACAGGCGAAATTTTCAAATGCTTCTCCTTTGCAAACTGAAGACTTATAAAACTCTCGGTACTGCCCGTATCTATAAGGGCCTTCACTTCCAACCCATTAACTTGGGCCGTAACTATAGCTTTGTTTAGGCCATGAGCAAATGCAGCAGAAATTGATGCAATAAACGCCCTATCTAAAGGCTGAATAGTCACAGAGGAGGTAATTGAACCTGATGATTTACACACACGTGCGTAATGACCTCTCTTGCCGCATTTACTACACACAGCCTCCCGAGCAGGACACTTCAGATGAGGGTGCCGGACGTTCCCACAAAAATAAGACTTCTGAATCCTAGAGGCAACAGCCGCTGAAGTAGAAACTGTTTCAGAATCTAGTAAACCACTCCTATTAAGTCCACATAATTCCTTTTCATCCGGAACTGCCGAAACCACAGTCACAGGCCGATTAAAAAGAGCATAAGAATCCGAACTTCTCTGAGCCACATCCAATGTAGAAGCTTGCTCAAAAGCACTCTTAAGATCCAGAGTCTTATTTTCTAACAACCGCTGACGAATTGATCTAGACAGTAATCCATTAATAAAAGCATCCTGTACCGATTCTTCCTTATATTCTTCAGCCGTCACGGCCTAATAATTACAGTTAACACTAAGGCACCGAAGTGCTTGTAAATAAGTATCCAAAGATTCTCCCACCTGCTGCCTACGGGCAGATAGAAGGTGACGTGCAAATACCTCATTCTTTGGTTTAACAAAAATCTTTTCCAATGTAGAAATAGCCACTTCGTAAGTTTTACAGTCCAAAATATACTTATACACATCCGGAGCAATGTAGTTGATCAGCATATTCAGCTTATTTAGAGACTCTTGATCCAACACGCCCAAAAAGTATTTAAATGTACAATACCAATGTTTCCATTTATCATCCACTCCTGCAGAATTAGGGTCAGCATTGAATCGTTCTGGTTGAAGCTATCGCTCCATTCTGACATAAAGTTAATAAATTGAAATAAAGAATAGATTTGCCTTTCTAATCTAGGCTTTATTAACTTAAAAATCCTGTAGCACATCTTTCAACACCCAGTCCCAACTAAAGGCTGGAAAGAACTGAATTTAAGATGGCCACCACAAATCACATGACATCAACTACCAATGAGATTACAGCATATATCCCAAGGCAGAAAACAAACAACCAATCACAATACTTCTTACTAAACATAATCACCACAACTACCCGCTGCAGGGCTTTCCAGTCATAGTAGCTACAGCTGCCATACCATACTGTGATACAGTTTGTCAGGATGCTCTCTATTGTGCAGCGGTAAAAGTTAGAGAGGATCAGGGGTGACAGGTTACATCCCTTCAGCCTCCTTAGGAAATATAGGCGCTGCTGGGCCTTCTTCACCAGAGAGGAGGTATTGAGGGACCAGGAGAGGTCTTCCGTGATGTGGACTCCGAGGAACTTAAAACTGTCCACCCTTTCCACCACAGCCCCATTGATGTGGATGGGGGTGTGACTTCCGCCTTTAGACTTCCTGAAGTCCACAATGATTTCTTTGGTTTTCTTGATGTTAAGGGCCAGGTTGTTATCGGCGCACCACTTCACGAGATGCTGGACCTCCTCCCTGTAGGCTGACTCATCGTTGTTGGTGATCTGGCCTACTACCGTGGTATCATCTGCAAACTTGATGATGGTGTTGGAACCATGAACAGCCACACAGTCGTGGGTGAAGAGGGAGTAGGGGAGGGGGCTCAGCACACATCCTTGTGGGGCCCCCGTGTTCAGGGTCGGGGGGGGGGGGAGGTGTGGTTACCTAATTTGACAGACTGGGGTCTGTTTGTTAGGAAGTCCAGGGTCCAGTTGCAGAAGGAAGTGTTCAGGCCAAGAGTTTGGAGTTTGGTGGCCAGCTTGTTGGGGACGATAGTGTTGAATGCTGAGCTGTAGTCTATGAACAGCATTCTGATGTAGGTCTCCTTACCATCTAAGTGATTCAGTGCCGAGTGTAGAGCAGTTGTGATTGCATCCTCCGTTGATCTGTTTGCACGATAGGCAAACTGGTGTTGGTCAAGAGAGGCGGGAACACTGGCTTTGATGTGAGCCAAGACCAGTCTCTTGAAACACTTCATTATGATGGGTGTGAGTGCGACAGGTCGATAGTCGTTCAGGCACGTCACAGCCGTTTGTTTTGGCACAGGAATAATGGTAGCGGTCTTGAAGCATGTCGGGACTACTGCCTGGGCCAATGAAGACATCAGCCAGCTGATCAGCACATTCCTTGAGTACCCGTCCAGGGATGCTATCCGGTCCAGCAGCCTTTCGTGTGTTCACTCCGCGTAGAACAGCCGTTACGTCGGAGGTGGAGAGAGTGAGCACCTGGTCTTCCGGGGGTGGCAAGGCTTTGGTAGCCGGCTCCCTGTTGTCCCTGTCGAAGCGAGCGTAGAAGTTGTTAAGCTCCTCCGGAAGGGAGGCATCGCTAACCGGGGGGCTGGTGTTTTTGCCAGTGATGGACTGGATGCCTTGCCACATGCGCCGGGGGTCCGAGTTGTTGTGGAAATGATCCTCTATTCGCAGTGTCTGTTTCCTTTTGGCAGTCCTGATACCCTTTTTTAGGTTGGTCCTAGCTGCACTGTAAGCCGCCGCGTCGCCAGATTTAAATGCTGTGTCGCGTGCTTTCAACAGTGAGCGGACCTCTCCGTTCATCCAGGGTTTCTGGTTGGGGTATGTCCTGATATTTTTATGGGTCGTGACAACCTCGACGCAGCTGTTAATGTAGAATAGCACTGTGGATGTGTATTCCTCGATGTCATTATGGGCAAACATGCCCCAATCAGTGCGTTCGAAGCAATCCTGAAGCTCCGATACTGCCCCCTCTGGCCATACTTTCACTGCTCTCACTGATGTTCTCCCTCTTTTGATGAGCAGTTTGTATGCCGGGGCTAGAAACAGGGAGAGGTGGTCAGACTTCCCAAGGTGGGGGCAGGGAATGGTCTTATAAGCGTCTACAATGCTCGTGTAGACTTGATCCAGTGTGTTCTCCCCTCTTGTGGGGCAGGAAACATTCTGGTGGAATTTCGGTAGTACAGTTTTTAGGTTTATGTGATTGAAGTCCCCCGCGACGATAAAAGCTCCGTCTGGGTGCGCAGTTTGTTGTTCGCTGATGGCCCTGTAGAGGTCCTTCAGTGCTAGTTTGGCATTAGCGTGTGGTGGGATGTAGACCGCAGTGATGATAACAGCCGTGAATTCCCGAGGCAGGTAGAAGGTTCTGCACCTTACCATGAGGAATTCCAAATCAGCCGAGCAGGACCTATCGATTATGTCCGTGTTAGTGCACCAGGCATTGTTAGTGTAAATGCACAAACCACCTCCCTTGCTCTTACCGGAGTCTGCAGTTCTGTCAGCGCGGAAGACCGTGCGTCCTTCTAGTTGGATGGTGGTGTCAGGGATGCCGTTGTTCAACCAGATCTCTGTGAAGATCATGGCGCAGCATTCCTTTGTCCTTTTCTGTGAGGAGAGATCAAGTTTGAGCTCATCCATTTTGTTTTCTAGTGACCTGACGTTGGCCAGGAAAATACTTGGGAGGGAGGGTTTGTGTGGGGCCCTCTTCAGCCTGTTTTGGATACCGGCCCTCTTACCCCGCTTCTGCTTGCATTCCCTGCGCGGTCTGCGCCAACTTCCGGCTGGGGAAGGACGCCACGCTGGTCCCGGGGGTCGGGCGATGTCGGGAGGCAGATCGATGTCGCCGAGTGTGAGCCGCACGCAGTCGGCCCCGATGTCTAGGAGTGTCTGCCGGCTGTACGGTAGGTCTGTCCTCAATTCCGTATCAGCAGAGTCCAGAAGAGACTCAGAAGGAGGGTGAAAACGCTCAGTCTCGGGAGAGACAAAGCCGCTGCGTCCGTGCGCGCCGCCATTTTGCTTTTTGCTTAAATTCCATGGGTGCAAAAACTTATGGGTTACTGCGAAATCTAATAACCCCAGTGAAGCCGGTAAACAAGAATTTTGAAAGCATAGTAGGAGGACCACTTAAACCCCACACCGCTGCTGATAGCAGAATGATTTAAGTTCCATAAAAGGAACCAACACAAAGACGAAAGCAATGCTGAGTACCTAACGGAACTACGTAAGCTATCGAAACACTGCCAGTTTGGAGCGGGACTAGCAGATACGTTAAGGGACAAGTTTGTGTGTGGGCTACAGAGTGAAGGAACCCAGAAACGGCTTCTGTCGGAAAAGGATCTTACGCTGGACAAAGCTTTCAGTATGGCAGTATCACACGAAGCAGCCGCAAGGGGCGCTGCAGAGATACAACGGAGACCGCAAGAATATGGCACCAATGAAATGTCCTATGGAACAGGGAAGTGCTATCGCTGCGGCAGAACAACACATGGCCAGAAAGATTGTTGGTTCAAGGACCAAGTGTGCAGACAGTGTGGGAAAGCAGGACACATAGCAAGAGTCTGCAGGTCTGGGAAGAAAACCAACAGTAAGAAATCTCCACAGGAGAAGTACAAAAAGGTACACCAGGTGATGGACAGTGGTTCAGAAAAGTGACACAGACTCCGGAAGCAAGGAGCTGGGTTGTCTGAAACTACATAAGGTAACCAAAATGGAGGATCACCAGACTATCTGGGTTACACTCAAGATAGACGGAGTCCAAGTGAAAATGGAATTGGACACAGTCATAAATCAAAAAGAGACTACAAGCAGCTATTTTCACACATACCCTTGAAAGCTACAGAGATTGTCTTGAAGACGTATACGGGGCAAAAAGTCTACCCCAAAGGAAAAATAAGGGTGAAAGTGACATATAAAGGCCAGGAAATACCTAAAATGGATATATATGTATTGCCAGATGGAGGACCACCACTGCTAGGATGTGAATGGATCCGGAAGATACAATTAGATTGGCATTCCATACAGGCACTGAAGGTTGAGGCCAAAAAGGATGATGACGTCACACCTGGACGACTGTCAAAAATGCTAACTGATGCAAAAGAAGTGTTCCAGGAGGGACTAGGAACATTAAAAGGAATAACAGCAACGATTAAAATAGAGGAAAATGCAAGCCCAAAGTTTCTGAAGGCCAGACCAGTGCCTTATGCGATCAGACCAGCTGTTGAAGCAGAGCTGGAAGGGTTGGAACGTTCAGGAGTACTGTCCAAAGTGGACTGGAGCGAGTGGGCTACACCCATCATTCCTGTAATGAAGAGGTCGTTGAGTAATACGCCTGGGGAACCAAAGAATGTCCGCATCTGTGGGGATTTTAAGGTGGCAGTGAACCCAGTCCTTCACACGGTACAATATCCGCTTCCACGAATTGAGGATATTTTCGCCTCGCTATCTGGAGGTAAATGCTTCACCAAAATTGATCTAGCCCAGGCATACTTGCAAATGGAGGTAGAAGAAGCTTCGAAACAATACCTTACGATCAACACTCATAAAGGTCTCTATCAATACAACCGGCTGGTGTTTGGAGTAGCATCAGCTGCGGCTATTTGGCAAAGGGCAATGGATCAAGTCCTGCAAGGGATTCCAGGGACCCAGTGTTATTTGGACGACATCTTGGTCACGGGCGAAAATGACGGTGATCACCTCGCCAACTTGGAGAAGGTGCTCACCAGATTAAAGGAGTATGGGCTACGAGCTAATCGCCACAAGTGCGAGTTTTTCCAGAAACAGATCTCGTATTGTGGCCACGTCATTGATGAAGAGGGGTTACATAAGTCCCCTGACAAGATTGAGGCAGTAGTCAAGGCTCCAGCACCGGAAAATGTGTCACAACTGAGGTCGTTCCTCGGGCTGGTAAACTTATACCACAAGTTCTTACCAAATTTGTCTACGGTATTACACCCACTGAACACCCTACTGCAAACAGGGGTACCATGGAAGTGGGATGACGAACGTAGACGAGCTTTCCAGAAGTGTAAAGAATTGATCACATCAAAAGAGGTGTTGGCCCATTTCAACCCAGCACTACCAATTCGTTTGGCATGTGATGCATCACCCTATGGTATTGGAGCGGTGCTGTCGCACAAATTCCCAGACGGGTTGGAGAGGCCAGTAGCCTTTGCGTCTCGGTCACTAACCTCAGCCGAGCGCAACTACGCCCAGATTGACAGGGAGGCCCTCAGCCTAGTATGGGGAGTAAAAAAATTCAACCACTATCTGCATGGGCAGAAGGTCACCTTGCTGACTGACCACCAACCACTTGTCTCCATCTTTAATCCTAAGTAGGGCGTTCCAGTGATGACTGCACAGTGGTTACAAAGATGGTCCCTGTTTCTAGGGGCGAATCAATATGAAATAGAATATAAAGGCACGAAACAGCATGGGAACGCTGATGGGCTATCGCGCCTGCCACTGCCTACTGTGGAAGAAGCACCAGCAGTGGACCCTATCGAGATATTTTATTCGTCAATAATTGAACGATTGCCAGTAACAAACGCGGATATAGAGGAGACCCGCAATGATCCGACGCTGTCGCGGGTATATGAATTGACGGTGAGGGGATGGCCAACACATGGCGACTCACTGTTGCCAGCATTCTCATCCAGAAGAGAACAGCTGTCAGTATGCCAGGGGACAGTGATGTGTGGATCCAGAGTGGTGATTCCACCCAAGTTAAGGGAGAGAATGCTAAATGAGCTACATGAAGGTCATCTGGGGGGAGTGAAAATGAAAAGCCTTGCTAGGGCTTATGTGTGGTGGCCGGGAATCGATCAACAAATCGAAGACCTAACTAAGAGCTGCTTAGGATGCCAGAAGGTCCAAAATGCACCACCACATGCCCCTCTACACCCATGGGAGTGGCCCTCCTCTCCATGGCAATGGGTGCATATTGATTTCGCTGGTCCATTCATGGACTCAATGTTCTTAATAGCAGTGGATGCTCATTCAAAGTGGCCTGAGGTGATAAAAATGTCTTCAACCACTACAGAGAAAACGATTGCAGTCCTATGGACCATATTTGCCAGAAACGGGTTGCCAGAGCAGATTTGCTCTGATAATGGACCACAGTTTGTGTCCGACGAGTTCCAAAAATTTATGAGAAGGAATGGGGTAAGGCATTACACATCCGCCCCGTATCATCCAGCCACAAATGGATTGGCTGAGAGGTTCGTACAAACCTTTAAGAAGGCGATAAAGGCCATGTGCGACGATGAAATTCCACTACAGCATAAGATGGACAATTTCTTATTAGCCTACCGAAACGTGACACATGCAGTTACCAACCAGGCCCTGGCCATGATGTTCTTTAACCGAAGGTTGAGATCTCGTCTGGACTTGCTCAGACCAAATGTGCGAAGAAATGTTGAGGACAAACAATTCCAGCACATCAATGAGAAGCCGACAAGGAGCTTCAATGTAGGGCAACCAGTCTTGGCCCGTGACTATCGAACAGAGAAATGGCAACCCGGAACGATATGTACAAGGCAGGGGCCATTAATGTACACAGTGGATGTCGGGGAGAACATTGTGAGACGCCACGTCGATCAGATCTTAGCGTCACAGGAACACGTCAACCCCATGTCTCGAGTACCTGGGGATGAACCCGACATACCGGTAGCATCTACTTCAGACCCAGTAGCAGTGGAACCCGATGAACTACCCGATGAAAAGGGGTCAGAATCGCCTCTGCACCAAGAACAAGAACCTCCAGAAAGGCGCTATCCCGAAAGGGTCAGGAAGCCGCCCCAAAGACTGAATCTATAAGTGGACTTTTGTTGTTTAATGTACATGTTGAAATGTTAATTGTTATTTGAATATTAGGGGTACTACTAATCTAAAAGGGGAGGAATTGTAGTGTATGTGCCTTTAAGTCAGAACTACTTTTACAGCTCCTGTATACTGTAGTACCGGCAGTGACCACACCGGTATATAAGCTTTGCGCATGCCTCTGTACCCCCAGTCTTGAGACTACCCTCCTCCAGTAAAGACCTGTTTATTGTTAATGTACAGCATCCGTGTGATTATTTAATAACAGCATATCCTCTGAATCACGGATGCAATAGGGAGGGCCCGGAGGGCGGGGCCAGTGGGGGGGGGCAGTAGGGGGGTGGGGCCAGTGGGCGGGTGCGTGGCCAGTGGGGGGGCGGGGGCGGGGCTAGTGGGGGGGCAGTGGTGGGCGGCTCGGGGGCGGGGCCAGTTTGGGGCGGACCGGGGGCGGGGCCAGTGGGGGGGGACGGGGCCAGTGGGGAGGGCCCGGGGAAGCCGAGTGTGAGATTGACGGGGCGGGTGTAGGGGTGGTTTTCTACACCAGTGATTGGCTGGCTTCCACACCTTCCACACCAGTGCTTCAGACATGTCTTCCTTTATCCGCAACTGAGGATTCCCCTCTACCGTGGTTGACACTGCCCTCGACCGTGTCAGTTCTATCTCCCGCACTTCTGCCCTCACCCCTGCCCCTCCCTCCCGGAACCACGATAGAGTTCCCCTTGTCTTCACCTTTCACCCCACCAGCCTCCACATTCAACGGATCATCCTCCGGCATTTCCACTACCTCCAAAGTGATCCCACCACCAAACGTATCTTCCCCTCCCCTCCCCTTTCAGCATTCCGTAGGGACCGCTCCCTCCGAGACACCCTAGTCCACTCCTCTATCACCCCAAACAGCCCTTCCCCTTCGCCTGGCACCTTCCCGTGCAAGCGGAGGAGATGTAACACCTGCCCCTATACCTCCCCCCTTCCCACTGTCCAGGGCCCCAAACACCCCTTCCAGGTGAAACAGCGATTTACTTGTACTTCTTGCAATCTAGTATACTGTATTCGCTGCTCACGATGCGGTCTCCTCTACATTGGGGAGACCAAACGCAGATTGGGTGACCGCTTTGCGGAACACCTCCGTTCAGTCCGTAAGGGTGACCCTGAGCTTCCGGTCGCCTGTCATTTTAATTCACCGCTCCATTCCCACTCGGACCTCACCGTCCTTGGCCTCTTGTATTGTTCCACGGAAGCTCAACGTAAACTCAAGGAACAGCACCTCATCTTCCGATTAGGCACTCTGCAGTCTTCCGGACTCAATATCGAGTTCAACAATTTCAGATCATAATCTCGGCCCCTATTACATTTTTTCTTGTAATTTTTCCACTCCTTTTCCTTTTGTTTCACTCTCTCACACCTGGCAGCTATCTCTTGCCCTGTCAGTACACTTCACACCTAATCTCAGCCTATTACCATCTCGTCTAGCTTCAAATACCTTTTATTGTCTCTTCTACTCCTTTTGTCTCTTTCACTTCTTTTGTCCGATCGCAGCCCTGCCTTCGATCTATTTTATTTCCAGTTTTGAAGAAGGGTTCGACCCGAAACGTCAACTCAAATTTCTCTCCACGGATGTTACCTGACCTGCTGAGTTTTTGCAGCATTTTCTGTTGTTATTTCGGATTTCCAACATCTGCAGTATTTGGCTGTGGCTTGTATGGCAAAGGCCGCCTCTGCGCTGCCAATCCTCTGACGTCACGGAACAACATGTGCTTTTGTTATTCCCGCCTCCGGTGCAATGCCATTGGATGAGCCCGGTCTGAGCCAATCCTCGGGCTCAATCGCCCCTCAGGGCGCGGCATTCCTCCACCGCTGACCAATCACAATTGACGTCTTCCTGGGCGGTTTGGAGCCAGTTTGTGATTGGATGGCGAAAGGGCGGCGCTCTGTCAACCGCCATGATACTGATAGGCTGTCCCGCTGTCAATCTAATGTTGGTTCTTGCGGACGGCCAGTAACAGGCGGAGGATGCGAGTCAAAAAAACCTTGGCTTCTGTCAGCTGATTGGTGAAGCGAGCCGTCAGTCATGGTGCCAGGCCGAGGACCGCGCCAAGCCGTGTCCTTGTTGGCTGGCGGCGCTGCCGATCAGGTGTCGCCCGCCCAGTGCGGGAGGCGGGCCCGGGGGCTTTTTGTTCTCTCCCGGTGTGTGGCCCAAAGTTTACAAGATGGCGGCGGGGCCGGTGTACTGCGAGTGTCGGCAGCCGTACGATGCTGGGCGCTTCATGATCGAGTGCGATGTCTGCAAGGACTGGTTCCACGGCAGGTAATAGGCCCCGGGGCACGGCGACTTCTCCCGTCTGTCGGAGCCTTTAACCGCCCGGCTCCCTGCACCTCATAACAAAGGGGGCCGTGAGTTGCCGGGCGGGCCGCGGCGGAGAGGCCGCCGTTTGTTTCCAACCACTGGCCGCGCACTCTCCTGATTGGCGCGCTGGGCTGTTTAAATCAAGGTGGGTGGGAGGAGGGGGAGGAGAGGTGTCTGCCCCCCCCCCCCCCCCACGACACACTCTTCCCCCCCCCCCCCCCGACACACTCTTCCCCCCCCCCCCCGACACACTCTTCCCCCCCCCCCCCGACACACTCTTCCCCCCCCCCGACACACTCTTCCCCCCCCCCCGACACACTCTTCCCCCCCCCCCGACACACTCTTCCCCCCCCCCCGACACACTCTTCCCCCCCCCCCGACACACTCTTCCCCCCCCCCCGACACACTCTTCCCCCCCCCCCGACACACTCTTCCCCCCCCCCGCGACACACTCTTCCCCCCCCCCCCCCGCGACACACTCTTCCCCCCCCCCCCCCCGCGACACACTCTTCCCCCCCCCCCCCCGACACACTCTTCCCCCCCCCCCCGACACACTCTTCCCCCCCCCCCGACACACTCTTCCCCCCCCCCCCGACACACTCTTCCCCCCCCCCCGACACACTCTTCCCCCCCCCCCGACACACTCTTCCCCCCCCCCCCGACACACTCTTCCCCCCCCCCCGACACACTCTTCCC
>NW_028226300.1:0-50555 GCF_052327205.1 Somniosus microcephalus | reverse complement strand
GGACGGGGATCAGGGGGCTCGGGAGTTTGGGGGGACGGGGATCAGGGGGGACGGGGATCAGGGACTCTCCCCCCTTCCCACTCCCCTCTCCCCCCCCCCCTCCTCTCCCCCCCCCAGCCCCCTCCCTCCCCCCCCTCCGCCCCTCCCTCCCCCCCCTCCTCTCTCCCTCTCCCCTCCCTCCCCCCCTCCTCTCTCCTCCCTCTCCCCTCCCTCCTTCCCCCCAGTCGCTCTCTACTCTTTCCCCCCAGTCGCTCTCTCTCCTCTTCCCCCCCAGTCGCTCTCTCTCTTCCCCCCAGTCGCTCTCTCTCTTTCCCCCCAGTCGCTCTCTCTCTTCCCCCCCAGTCGCTCTCTCTCCTCCCCCCAGTCGCTCCCTCTCATCTCTCTCCCCCCAGTCGCTCCCTCTCTTCCCCCCAGTCGCTCTCTCTCTCTTCCAACAACAACATGCCCTCGAAAAAAGCCTCAGCACCGCCGGGCACTTTCAGCTAGTATATATACTAAATGTGTCTGTCTGTCTGTGTGTATGCGTGCGGTAAACTCGAAAGTTATAGAGCGTACCTACACATATGTTATATCAAAAGAAAGCTTATGATTAGGGGAGTGTCAAAGGCGTGTTTATTTTTTTTGTGAGACAAAAATTGTTCGGACAGTGTACAAAAAACGGACAAAATCCGCTCATTTCACCACGTGCATACACACAGCCAGACAGACAGACAAACTCATTTATATACAGTGCTATCCGGAGGTGAACTATCCGGCAATCTGGAGCCACCGGCAAAAATCAGGAGCTGTTTTTTATTCTATTTGTTTGTTTTCTTTGCTTTATTTGAACATTGCAAGTCCCATGGATGTAGATTATGCACCAATAACTTTCTTTGAAGTGTTCAAATTCCAGTACAGCCTGTGAGGAGCACAAGTACATCACTGAACACCCAACCTCTGTCTCACTCATCCAAATCAGAGGAAACATTACATTTTGTATCAAACAGAAAACAACAAAGGAACCAGGGTTGCGACTATACACAAATGCGTTTGATTAGATGTTGAAGTAGTTTGATCAGTGCAGTGAAACGCCAGTGGGAATAATCTGCTCAGTAGGACAGCTCGCAATCCTAATCCCGAGCCCGGGCCTGTGCAAACAGGAATCTGCCCATTCTTACTTTTTGACGTGTTTGACTTTCATGCTGGCGGTGCTGCCACACGGGCGGAGAGGGAGTTCTCCGGGGAGATCGGGAACGTCGGCGCTTCTCGCCTGTGGAGAGAAGTAGACATTGATCAGCACTCCGGACATACTCACAAGTTTCAGTTATTTTTTACATAGAATTTTACAACACAGAAACAGGCCATTCGGCCCTCCTAGTGTTTGCAGTCCAGTCTGTGTTTATGCTCCACCCGAGGCTCCTCCCACCTTAATTCATCTCATCTCATCCCATCAGCATATCCTTCTATTCCTTTCTCCCTCGTGTACTTATCTAGCTTCCCCTTAAATGCATCTATACTATTCGCTTCAACTACTCCTTGTGGTAGCGAGTTCCACATTCTAACCACTCTCTCGGTGAAGAGATTTCTCTTGAATTCCCTATTGGACTTATTGGTGACAATTTTGAATATTTATGACCCCTAGTTTTGGACTCCCCCACATGCAAACCCCTTCTTAATTTTAAAGACCTCTATTAGGTCGCCTCTCTTTTCTAGAGAACAGAGCCCCAGCCTGTTCAGTCTTTCCTGATAGTTGTACGCTCTCAGTTCTGGTATCATCCTTGCACCATCCCTAGTGCCTCTACATCCTTTTTATAATATGGAGACCAGAACTGTTCACAGTACTCCAAGTGTGATCAAACCAAGGTTCGATAAAAGTTTAACATAACTTCTCTGCTTTTCAATTCTACCCGTCTAGAAATGAACCCCAGTGCTTTGCTTGCATTTTTATGTCCTTATTAACCTGCGTTGCTACTTGTAGTGGTTTGTGTATCTGTACCCCCAGGTCCCTCTGCGCCTCTACCCCAGTTAGACACTAATTCCACACTAGGACCTGCGCTCTGCTCTCCAACAACCACCAGTTGCCTGAGTAAAGTCTCACACACTGCAGTCAGGCTACATCACAAGAAACCGACCAGACTGCAGATACTGGGAGGGTCCCCATGGGTCAGCCATGGCCACTTTTAAACAACATGCCCACTTTAAAAAAATAAAATGTCTACTTAACTCCATAGCTCCACAATATTGCTTCAGCAATCACAACATATTCACCTCAGCATCAACAATTCAAGTCTCTTTCACTCAAACTCAGCTGCCCCAGCAGTGCATCACAGAACCTTCCGGCATCCACTCGGCCACAGCAAGTAAAGTTCAGAGCTAGATAAGGCCATTCGGCCCATCAGTCCCAATCTAACCAGAGTCCCATGTCTGCCTCAATAGTCTATCATAGTCTTTCCCTTCCCCTGCCCTGCCCGGGACAGATTTTATAATTAATAAAAAAGGAGCATAAACTTTACTTTAGAAATTCTTTAAACGATTGGTATAAAATGGACAGGACTTGAATGAATGGCTTCCTCAAACATAACCCACTTGTGAATGGCACCTGATGCTTATAGTGTTCAGTAGTACGGTGCACAGTACTAACAGCACACAATACGATGGCATCCAGTACTCACAACACATTGTACTAAGGTGTCCAATATTTAGAGTGGACAATATTACGGTGCACAATACAGGAAACTTTGTGTTATCCGGAGGCTAACTGTCCGGAATGCTCGAGCCACCGGCAAAAATCAGGTGCCGTTTTCGTTAGGTTTTTTTTCTCGTTGCTTTTTTCCTCAACAGTCAAGCTCTGCAAGGTCTGCTGAAGCTGTTGCTAAGCTACAGAGACGCTTGGAAGCAACAGGGTTTGTTGACAGATACGGCGCTCAGAAGCTTCCGTATCTTTCAACATTAGCGCTGGAGTGTCCGGCAGTTTTGAGGGTGCCGCATAGCACAAAGTTTCCTGTACTAGTGTCCAGTACTACAGAGCAAAGTACAACAGCGTGCAACACTATGGTGTCCAGTATTTAATATGTACAGTACTTGGTGACTATCTTATATTGATGGCCTCTAGTTTTGCTCTTCCCCACAAGTGGAAACACTGTCTCTGTGTCTACTCTATCTAAATCTTTCATCATTTGAAGACCTCTATTAGGTCACCCTCAGCCTTCTGTTTTCAAGAGGTTGATTTCAGCCAGTTCATCCTTTCCTGATAGTTAAGGATGAACCATCAGGTGAACTATTAGGTAAGTAGTAATACACTTGCAGTATGTACAGTGTGCAGTACTTACGTCTACAGTACTGTTACAATTACAGTCAGTCAGTGCTGTACACACAGTAAACCGATTACAGTCAGTCAGTGCAGACTCTAAACTGGTTACAGTCAGTCAGTACACAATCTAAATCGATTATGGTCTATCTGTACACAGTAAACCGATTACAGTCTGTCAGTGCACACTCTAAACCTATTACAGTCAGTCAGTGCACACTCTAAACCGATTACAGTCAGTCAGTGCACACTCTAATCCGATTATCAGTCAGTGCAGACTCTAACCCGATTACAGTCATTCAGTGCACACTCTAAACTGATTACAGTCAGTCCGTGCAGACTCTAAACCGATTACAGTCAGTCAGTGCACACTCTAAACCGATTAGTCCGTCAACACACTGTAAACCAATTACAGACAGTCAGTGTAAAATCTAAACCGATTAGTCAGTCAGTGCACACACTAAACCGATTACAATCAGTCAGTGCACACTCTAAACCGCTTACAGTCAGTCAGTGCACACTCTAAACCAATTAGTCAGTCATTACACACTCTAAACCGATTACAGTCAGTCAGTGCACACTCTAATCCAATTAGTCAGTCAGTGCACACTCTAATCCGATTAGTCAGTCAGTGCATACTCTAAACCGATTACAGTCAGTCAGTGCACACTCTAAACCGATTACAGTCAGTGCACACTCTAAACCGATTACAGTCAGTCAGTGCACACTCTAAACCGATTACAGTCAGTCAGTGCACACACTAAACTGATTACAGTCAGTCAGTTCACACTCTAATCTGATTAGTCAGTCAGTGCATACTCTAAACCGATTATAGTCAGTCAGTGCAGGCTCTAAACCGATTAGTCAGTCAGTGCACACTCTAAACCGATTACAGTCAGTCAGTGCAGAATCTAAACCGATTACAGTCAGTCCGTGCAGACTCTAAACCGATTAGTCCGTCAACACACTGTAAACCGATTACAGTCAGTGTAAAATTTAAACCGATTAGTCAGTCAATGCACACACTAAACCAATTACAATCAGTCAGTAAACACTCTAAGCCGATTACAGTCAATCAGTGCACGCTCTAATCCGATTACAGTCAGTCAGTACACACTTTAATCCGATTAGTCAGTCAGTACACACTCTAATCCGATTACAGTCAGTCAGTACACACTCTAAACCGATTACAGTCAGTCAGTGCACACTCTAATCCGATTACAGTCAATCAGTGCACACTCTAAACCGATTACAGTCAGTCAGTGCACACTCTAATCCGATTATAGTCAGTACACAATCTATACGTTGAATCAACGTGGATCTGTTTTTGGTGAATCATCAAAGATAATTTCTCCTGGACAGGAAATAATCCACGAACAGTCTCAACGTGGCTGCTCACTAAACAGGACAGCTCACCATTCTTGTAGTCAAAATAGCACAGCCACGAGGGGGCAGTACAGTATGTGACTATTAAACCCACAAAAGTTGCATCCCTAGCTCGCAAAAAATTGCCTCCGGCTTCCTAACAGAACCGCACATGCCAACCTAGGAAACTATCAAAAAATGAACAAGATCTTCAAAAAAAAAAAATTGACATGGACCGAAAAAGGTGGCAACTGAAGTGTGGACCCGATCACAGAGTTATGACATGTGGAAATAATATCGAAAGTGTTTCTGGCCCAGTGTCTAGTTCTCACATCTGCCAGTAAAAATAAGTGTAGATTGAAACCTGCTGCCCCCGTTAGTCCATCTGTGAGCCGCTGACGCTCAGCTCTTCTGGCCCAGCGGGACACTGACTGTCCGTAAGGTGGGGTGGGGGTGAGACCAGAGTGGGTCTCTGAGGTACATTTTCATCTGAATTGATGTTATTAAAGATTCATCTAGCGCTAGCATTGGAATGTTTTACCTCAGGAAAAGTTTGTGGCGCAGTCAGAGTGTAATTAAATCCCCACCGCTTGCCCTCTCCACCAAACGCAGGAGTCACAGAGCCAGGTACGATGTGCGCAGAACCGAGCCACACCGACTTGTGGGACAGCCTGGAAAGAGCAAATTAAGCTTGAATGCACGGTGAGCTTTTCTGATAAATGGGGACACTGAATCTGAGACACTGACTGTCCGTGAAGAAGGTTGGCAGGTAAGGGTACACACATAGTAAAGGATTAAAGTTTAGATGAATGAGACTTTGCACAAAAATTCAAGCCACTGTACCTGCCAGCAAAGGGCAATGCCAGTCAGTGCTTGCACCATCTGTGTCCCAAGCACCTGTGGAACAGGAACGATGGGCTTTTATAAGAACACACTGACTCTCCAAACATCAAACCTCACAACATTTAAACCAGCATTTAGTACTTGAACAAAAGCATCCCAGGATGGCAGCCTTCACCGATATAGGGCAATTCTGAGGCACTAGAGGTCAGGCTGAGCACACTTTCATTTCAAGGTGTCACACTCCAAATACATTCTGTATTTACAGTATCACTGCTCACGTCAACTGCGACCAGATACACACTCCCAAGACTGCAGACGCACCCGTCCAAGAAGTTTCAACCCCTACTGAGCACACTGACCGCCCGTACAGGTTTATATTGAGGTTGCAGTGAACACCCCTTACATTCCTAGGCTAGTATTGAAAATCAATTGTCTGAATTTGAAACTTCTCCATAAATTCCAGTAATAAACTTTACTGTGAATAGACAGGAGCTGTGGCTGTCTGGTGTTTATCTCAAACCTCGGCTGGAAGGGAACGTGACCATTTCCTGAACACATCAGCTCGTGAATCACCACAATGTGTGATTTTAAAAGAATTTCTTCATTGCAAGTAAAAGCCAAGAGCTGCTGCCCTGAAATCACTGGCTCCAGTCAGCTCTTCACTGCAGTGTTGTCCAATGTTAGCCACTAGTCACATCTGGCAAATTGGGAATTTAGTTGTGGTGAATAGCATTTCTGATTAGTAATTAAAAAATTAATAATAGAAAGATACTGTACTTGGGCATGTCATTACAATCCTCATATTTGACAGGGATGTTTATGTGAACTTTATCCTTTTTATGCGCCTGTTGATAAAATGTTCAAATGAAATTCAGAGCATGAGAGTGTTTTTATGATCGTCGTGTGTGCTTTACTTTCTTGGTTTCTGCTTATTGGTCATCTGCTAAAATGGTGTGTAACACGGGTGTAAACACCAGACTTCATAGTGGTTAGCACTGTTGCCTCACAGCGCCAGAGACCCGGGTTCGAATCCGGCCTCGGGCGACTGTCAGTGTGGAGTTTGCACATTCTCCCCGTGTTTGCGTGGGTTTTCTCCGGGTGCTCCGGTTTCCTCCCACAGTCCAAAGATGTGCGGGTTAGGTTGATTGGCTATGATAAAATTGACCCTTAGTGTTAGGGGGATTAAATACGTGGGGTTACAGGGATAGGGTGGGATATGTGTTGGTGTAGGGGTTACGGGGATCGGGTGGGATATGTGTCGGTGCAGGCTCGATGGGCCGAAATGGCCTCTATCTGCACTGTGGGGTTTCTGTGTGATTCTGTGTGTGATTCAGCGCGGTGAGAACACCAGACCTCAGCGCGGTGAGAACACCAGACCTCAGCGCGGTGAGAACACCAGACCTCAGCACAGTGAGAACACCAGACCTCAGCACGTTGAGAACACCAGAACTCAGCACGTTGAGAACACCAGACCTCAGCACAGTGAGAACACCAGACTTCAGCACATTGAGAACACCAGACCTCAGCACGGTGAGAACACCAGACCTCAGCACGGTGAGAACACCAGACCTCAGCGCGGTGAGAACACCAGACTTCAGCGCGGTGAGAACACCAGACCTCAGCACGGTGAGAACACCAGACCTCAGCACGGTGAGAACACCAGACCTCAGCACGGTGAGAACACCAGACCTCAGCACGGTGAGAACACCAGACCTCAGCGCGGTGAGAACACCAGACTTCAGCGCGGTGAGAACACCAGACCTCAGCGCGGTGAGAACACCAGACCTCAGCACGGTGAGAACACCAGACCTCAGCACGGTGAGAACACCAGACCTCAGCACGGTGAGAACACCAGACCTCAGCGCGGTGAGAACACCAGACCTCAGCGCGGTGAGAACACCAGACTTCAGCGCGGTGAGAACACCAGACTTCAGCGCGGTGAGAACACCAGACTTCAGCGCGGTGAGAACACCAGACTTCAGCGCGGTGAGAACACCAGACCTCAGCGCGGTGAGAACACCAGACCTCAGCACGGTGAGAACACCAGACCTCAGCACGGTGAGAACACCAGACCTCAGCACGGTGAGAACACCAGACCTCAGCACGGTGAGAACACCAGACCTCAGCACGGTGAGAACACCAGACCTCAGCACGGTGAGAACACCAGACTTCAGCACGGTGAGAACACCAGACTTCAGCACGGTGAGAACACCAGACTTCAGCGCGGTGAGAACACCAGACTTCAGCTTCAGCGCGGTGAGAACACCAGACTTCAGCTTCAGCACGGTGAGAACACCAGACTTCAGCGCGGTGAGAACACCAGACTTCAGCGCGGTGAGAACACCAGACTTCAGCGCGGTGAGAACACCAGACTTCAGCGCGGTGAGAACACCAGACTTCAGCGCGGTGAGAACACCAGACTTCAGCGCGGTGAGAACACCAGACTTCAGCGCGGTGAGAACACCAGACTTCAGCGCGGTGAGAACACCAGACTTCAGCGCGGTGAGAACACCAGACTTCAGCGCGGTGAGAACACCAGACTTCAGCGCGGTGAGAACACCAGACTTCAGCGCGGTGAGAACACCAGACTTCAGCGCGGTGAGAACACCAGACCTCAGCGCGGTGAGAACACCAGACTTCAGCGCGGTGAGAACACCAGACTTCAGCGCGGTGAGAACACCAGACTTCAGCGCGGTGAGAACACCAGACTTCAGCGCGGTGAGAACACCAGACCTCAGCGCGGTGAGAACACCAGACTTCAGCGCGGTGAGAACACCAGACTTCAGCGCGGTGAGAACACCAGACTTCAGCGCGGTGAGAACACCAGACTTCAGCGCGGTGAGAACACCAGACTTCAGCGCGGTGAGAACACCAGACTTCAGCGCGGTGAGAACACCAGACTTCAGCGCGGTGAGAACACCAGACTTCAGCTTCAGCGCGGTGAGAACGCCAGACTTCAGCTTCAGCACGGTGAGAACACCAGACTTCAGCGCGGTGAGAACACCAGACCTCAGCGCGGTGAGAACACCAGACCTCAGCGCGGTGAGAACACCAGACTTCAGCGCGGTGAGAACACCAGACTTCAGCGTGGTGAGAACACCAGACTTCAGCGCGGTGAGAACACCAGACTTCAGCGCGGTGAGAACACCAGACTTCAGCGCGGTGAGAACACCAGACTTCAGCACGGTGTGTAAGATTCGCAAAATTCAACAGATTCCCCAAAACCAAGAAGATTACCCTAAAGAAGGGATTTTTGGATTGTTAATAAACCATGTCAGAATGGTATAAGAATATTGGGCCTAAAGGGAGATTTAAAAATCAAGGACCCCAGGATTTTGGTTTTTATTTTAAAAGCATGTTCGAGCCTGTGGAAGAAAAGGGGGGGCTGCAACAAAAGGAATTGGGATTGGCCTCTGTAAATGGACAATTTTGAGTATTGGCATTGGCAAAGCTGTCTGCGCGACTATCTGGACTGTCTCAGTCATTTTACATAATGACAATAGACCAACAGAAGAGCAGTTCCTGCCCAAAGTTACAGAACCATCCAAAGTATACATAATGCAGAACATGACACCAACCAACAGAAGAACCTTGGGCCCCACAGGAAAAGGCAAATGTTACAGCAATTAAACAAGAGGTTAAACAATCGCTTAAAACCAATTAAGAATCAAGGGGACCACCCCGAAACCACTTCACGCAATCTTAAACCAATTAAGACCGATGGGACCATCCCGAAACATATTAAACAATTTTTAACCCATCGATGTTAACGAGCCGCCAAAACTAACAAAGAGACAGAACTGATTTGGCGTGCAGATTAGCAGGCCTCAAACAGTATAATTGAGGGCCTGCTTTTACAACAGGAGTTCGGTTCAAGGAGTGCGGGTTCAGTTCGGGTCAAGCGGTTCAAGCAGTTCAAAGAGTCAATGGTGGTTCGAGTGAGAGGAGAGTTCAAAGAGTTGAGTTGAGTTGAAGAAAAGAGTTCAAGAAAGCAGTGCTGGAGGAAGTTCGCTTCATCATTCATGTCAAATCAAATCACCAAGTTCAGTCTAAGAAGAAGCTCCCTCTCGAAGAAATAACACACCGTCGGAGACCTCGCGGCAGACCAGGGCCAAACGAAACAAACAACCAAATATTACCAGCAACTGGGTAATATTGGGCCACCGCGACCAACAAAACCCAACTCGGAAGAAAACCGAAGATTCGCATAATCTATCCTGACTTACCGCTGGGTAAGGTTTTACTGAAAAGACTCTAAACCCTACTTCTAACCAAAAGAAATTGGGTACTCACCTGATAGATCCAATACGCACCCTACCGCATCAGCGGACTCGCGAAGACTGACCAGCCACGCAGGTGAAGTTCCCTACTGCGTCCGGGGTACAGCAGGCCCCAACCGACACATCTAGAGAACCCCAAAAATCGCGAACCTCTACAACTGTCAAAAGAAGTCGTTTTGGTGAGCATTATCCCTGGTCCTCTGGAGCCCAACTTAGCTAGTTAAGTGGGATTGGGAGGAGTGAAGTATTCTGTCTATTGTAATTTTCCCTCGTGTATTCCGAAGTGGTCCCCCAATTTAGAGTGTTAAGATAATTGTGTTGTGCATTTCCTTTCTCAAATAAAGATCTTATTTCTTTCACCAAAATTCAGTTGTCTGCTGCACTTTACATCACAACCCCCAAATAAGTCCCAGGTCTAGAACCAAGGGAGTGGGAGTGATTCGAACCGCTCATAAGTCAGAGGTGAAGCTGACCCACACACCACCCCCTACAGGTGAGCACACCAGACTTCAGCGCAGTGAGAACACCAGACTTCAGTGCGGTGAGAACACCAGACTTCAGCGCAGTGAGAACACCAGACTTCAGCGCGGTGAGAACACCAGACTTCAGCGCGGTGAGAACACCAGACCTCAGCACGGTGAGAACACCAGACCTCAGCACGGTGAGAACACCAGACCTCAGCACGGTGAGAACACCAGACCTCAGCACGGTGAGAACACCAGACCTCAGCACGGTGAGAACACCAGACCTCAGCACGGTGAGAACACCAGACTTCAGCACGGTGAGAACACCAGACTTCAGCACGGTGAGAACACCAGACCTCAGCACGGTGAGAACACCAGACTTCAGCACGGTGAGAACACCAGACTTCAGCACGGTGAGAACACCAGACTTCAGCACGGTGAGAACACCAGACTTCAGCACGGTGAGAACACCAGACTTCAGCACGGTGAGAACACCAGACTTCAGCACGGTGAGAACACCAGACTTCAGCTTCAGCACGGTGAGAACACCAGACTTCAGCGCGGTGAGAACACCAGACTTCAGCGCGGTGAGAACACCAGACTTCAGCGCGGTGAGAACACCAGACTTCAGCGCGGTGAGAACACCAGACTTCAGCGCGGTGAGAACACCAGACTTCAGCAGGGAGAGAACACCAGACTTCAGCGCGGTGAGAACGCCAGACTTCAGCGCGGTGAGAACGCCAGACTTCAGCTTCAGCACGGTGAGAACACCAGACTTCAGCGCGGTGAGAACACCAGACTTCAGCGCGGTGAGAACACCAGACTTCAGCGCGGTGAGAACACCAGACTTCAGCGCGGTGAGAACACCAGACTTCAGCGCGGTGAGAACACCAGACTTCAGCGCGGTGAGAACACCAGACTTCAGCGCGGTGAGAACACCAGACCTCAGCGCGGTGAGAACACCAGACTTCAGCGTGGTGAGAACACCAGACTTCAGCGCGGTGAGAACACCAGACTTCAGCGCGGTGAGAACACCAGACTTCAGCGCGGTGAGAACACCAGACTTCAGCGCGGTGAGAACACCAGACTTCAGCGCGGTGAGAACACCAGACTTCAGCGCGGTGAGAACACCAGACTTCAGCTTCAGCGCGGTGAGAACGCCAGACTTCAGCTTCAGCACGGTGAGAACACCAGACTTCAGCGCGGTGAGAACACCAGACCTCAGCGCGGTGAGAACACCAGACTTCAGCGAGGTGAGAACACCAGACTTCAGCGCGGTGAGAACACCAGACTTCAGCGCGGTGAGAACACCAGACTTCAGCGCGGTGAGAACACCAGACTTCAGCGCGGTGAGAACACCAGACTTCAGCACGGTGTGTAAGATTCGCAAAATTCAACAGATTCCCCAAAACCAAGAAGATTACCCTAAAGAAGGGATTTTTGGATTGTTAATAAACCATGTCAGAATGGTATAAGAATATTGGGCCTAAAGGGAGATTTAAAAATCAAGGACCCCAGGATTTTGGTTTTTATTTTAAAAGCATGTTCGAGCCTGTGGAAGAAAAGGGGGGGCTGCAACAAAAGGAATTGGGATTGGCCTCTGTAAATGGACAATTTTGAGTATTGGCATTGGCAAAGCTGTCTGCGCGACTATCTGGACTGTCTCAGTCATTTTACATAATGACAATAGACCAACAGAAGAGCAGTTCCTGCCCAAAGTTACAGAACCATCCAAAGTATACATAATGCAGAACATGACACCAACCAACAGAAGAACCTTGGGCCCCACAGGAAAAGGCAAATGTTACAGCAATTAAACAAGAGGTTAAACAATCGCTTAAAACCAATTAAGAATCAAGGGGACCACCCCGAAACCACTTCACGCAATCTTAAACCAATTAAGACCGATGGGACCATCCCGAAACATATTAAACAATTTTTAACCCATCGATGTTAACGAGCCGCCAAAACTAACAAAGAGACAGAACTGATTTGGCGTGCAGATTAGCAGGCCTCAAACAGTATAATTGAGGGCCTGCTTTTACAACAGGAGTTCGGTTCAAGGAGTGCGGGTTCAGTTCGGGTCAAGCGGTTCAAGCAGTTCAAAGAGTCAATGGTGGTTCGAGTGAGAGGAGAGTTCAAAGAGTTGAGTTGAGTTGAAGAAAAGAGTTCAAGAAAGCAGTGCTGGAGGAAGTTCGCTTCATCATTCATGTCAAATCAAATCACCAAGTTCAGTCTAAGAAGAAGCTCCCTCTCGAAGAAATAACACACCGTCGGAGACCTCGCGGCAGACCAGGGCCAAACGAAACAAACAACCAAATATTACCAGCAACTGGGTAATATTGGGCCACCGCGACCAACAAAACCCAACTCGGAAGAAAACCGAAGATTCGCATAATCTATCCTGACTTACCGCTGGGTAAGGTTTTACTGAAAAGACTCTAAACCCTACTTCTAACCAAAAGAAATTGGGTACTCACCTGATAGATCCAATACGCACCCTACCGCATCAGCGGACTCGCGAAGACTGACCAGCCACGCAGGTGAAGTTCCCTACTGCGTCCGGGGTACAGCAGGCCCCAACTGACACATCTAGAGAACCCCAAAAATCGCGAACCTCTACAACTGTCAAAAGAAGTCGTTTTGGTGAGCATTATCCCTGGTCCTCTGGAGCCCAACTTAGCTAGTTAAGTGGGATTGGGAGGAGTGAAGTATTCTGTCTATTGTAATTTTCCCTCGTGTATTCCGAAGTGGTCCCCCAATTTAGAGTGTTAAGATAATTGTGTTGTGCATTTCCTTTCTCAAATAAAGATCTTATTTCTTTCACCAAAATTCAGTTGTCTGCTGCACTTTACATCACAACCCCCAAATAAGTCCCAGGTCTAGAACCAAGGGAGTGGGAGTGATTCGAACCGCTCATAAGTCAGAGGTGAAGCTGACCCACACACCACCCCCTACAGGTGAGCACACCAGACTTCAGCGCGGTGAGAACACCAGACTTCAGCGCGGTGAGAACACCAGACTTCAGCGCGGTGAGAACACCAGACTTCAGCGCGGTGAGAACACCAGACTTCAGCGCGGTGAGAACACCAGACTTCAGCGCGGTGAGAACACCAGACTTCAGCGCGGTGAAAACACCAGACTTCAGCGCGGTGAGAACACCAGACTTCAGCGCGGTGAAAACACCAGACTTCAGCGCGGTGAAAACACCAGACTTCAGCGCGGTGAGAACACCAGACTTTAGCGCGGTGAGAACACCAGACTTTAGCGCGGTGAGAACACCAGACTTCAGCGCGGTGAGAACACCAGACTTCAGCGCGGTGAGAACACCAGACTTTAGCGCGGTGAGAACACCAGACTTCAGCGCGGTGAGAACACCAGACTTCAGCGCGGTGAGAACACCAGACTTTAGCGCGGTGAGAACACCAGACTTCAGCGCGGTGAGAACACCAGACTTCAGCGCGGTGAGAATACCAGACTTCAGCGCGGTGAGAACACCAGACTTCAGCGCGGTGAGAACACCAGACTTCAGCGCGGTGAGAACACCAGACTTCAGCGCGGTGAGAACACCAGACTTCAGCGCGGTGAGAACACCAGACTTCAGCGCGGTGAGAACACCAGACTTCAGCGCGGTGAGAACACCAGACTTCAGCACGGTGAGAACACCAGACTTCAGCGCGGTGAGAACACCAGACTTCAGCACGGTGAGAACACCAGACTTCAGCACGGTGAGAACACCAGACTTCAGCACGGTGAGAACACCAGACTTCAGCGCGGTGAGAACACCAGACTTCAGCGCGGTGAGAATACCAGGTTTCAGTGCAGTGGGAACACCAGCAACATTGTATGGAAAGGGAAGCTGTCATCATGGTCAACTCGACCAATTGGAAATACCGCTCCAGGTCAGCAGGTGAAAGCAAGTCCACCCAGTAGCAAGCAGCTCCGGCAGGCAACGTCATGGCAACGGTCAAGCTTTTCTGGATGGAGAGTGGGGGCAGGTCTGCTGCTGTTGCAACTATTGAAAGGATGCAGAAGAGAGCAACCAGATTGTCAGACAGGATTGAGGCATTGGTTTATGAGGAGCTATTACATAAATTGAACATGTTCTCACTGGAAAGAAAAGGTTGAGAGGTGATATGATTGCTGTTTTTTAGCACTCTAAAGGGACTGGATAATGTAGACCACGGCAAGCCAGAACAGTAGAACCAGAGGACACAGCCTGTGCTTGAAGGGAGCAAATTCAAAACTAATCCACGGAAACATTATTTCAGCAAGTTATTGGAAGCAAATAGTATTGATTCATTCAATTGCAAATTCGATAATTTCTTTCAGAAAATAATATTTGGGGACAGAGTATATGAGTAATTTGAGACATGACATGTGGTGAGTGCAACAGGCTCGGGACTTTGGACTTGTGGATCCCAAAGCTCTCCATCCTCACCTCATGTCTGGGTCTGTTGTAGACTCATTGATAGAGATTGATCGCTGTGATTAATCAACAACTCCATTATAAGAATATAAGAAATAGGAGCAGGAGTAGGCCATTCGGCCCTTCGAGCCTGCTCCGCCATTCAATAAGATCATGGCTGATCTTCTGCCTCAATTCCATTCACCGGCCCTCTCGCCATATCCCTTGATGCCCTTACTAGTCAGAAATCTATCGACTTCTGGTTTGAATATACCCAATGACTGAGCCTCCACAGCCCTCTGGGGTGGAGAATTCCAAAGATTCACCACCCTTTCTGTGAAGAAATTTCTTCTCATCTCAGTCCTGAATGGCCTACCCTTTATCCTGAAGCTGTGGCCCCTGATTCTAGACTCCCCAGCTAAGGGAAACATTCTCCCAGCATCCACCCTATCAAGCCCTGTAATAATTTTGTATGCTTCAATGAGATCCCCTCTCATTCTTCTGAATTCAAGAGAATACAGGCCTAGTTTGATTAATCTCTTCTCATACGACAGTCCCGCCATCCCAGGAAAAAATCACGTGAACCTTCGCTGCACTCCCTCTATGGCAAGTATATCCTTCCTTAGGTAAGGAGACCAAAACTGTACACAGTACTCCAGGTGTGGTCTCACCAAGGCCCTATATAATTGGAGCAAGACTTCTTTACTCCTGTACTCAAATCCTCTTGTAATGAAGGCCAGCATACCATTTGCCTTCCTAATGGCTTGCTGCACCTGCACATTCACTTTCAGTGACTCATGTACAAGGACACCCAGGTCCCTTTGAGCATCTGCATTCCCCAATCTTTCACCATTTAGGAAATACTCTGCCTTTCTGTTTTTTCTACCAAAGTGGATAACTTCACATTTATCCACATTATAATCCATCTGCCATGTTCTTGCCCACTCACTGAGCCTGTCGAGATCCCCTTGAAGCCTCTTCACATCCTCTTCACAACTGACACTGCCACCTAGCTTTGTATCATCAGCAAATTTAGAAATGTTACATTTAGTCCCCTCATCCAAATCATTGATATAGATTGTGAATAGCTGGGGCCCAAGCACCGATCCTTGCAGTACCCCACTAGTCACAGCCTGCCAACCTGAAAAAGACCTGTTTATCCCTACTCTTTGTTTTCTGTCTGTTAACCAATTCTCAATCCATGCTAGTATATTACCCCCAATTCCATGTGCCCTAATTTTGTTCACCAACCTCTTGTGTGGGACCTTATCGAAGGCCTTATGAAAATCCAAATACACCACATCTACCGGTTTCCCTTTGTCTACTCCACTAGTTACATCCTCAAAGAACTCCAATAGGTTTGTCAAACAGGATTTCCCTTTCATAAATCCATGTTGACTCTGCCCAATCTTACTATTAGTGCCCAGTTATTGCATCCTTTTTAATAGATTCCTGCATTTTCCCAACTACTGATGTGAGACTAACAGGTCTGTAGTTCCCCGTTCTCTCTCTTCCTCCTTTCTTAAATAGTGGGGTTACATTTGTTATCCTCCAATCTGCAGGAACCGTTCCAGAATCTACAGAATTTTGGAAGATGACAACCAATGCGTCCACTATCCCAATGGCCACCTCTTTCAAAACCTAAGTTGTAGGTCATCCGGTCCTTGGGATTTATCACTCTCAAACTTAATGTCAAATTCAATCATATTATGGTCACTTGTCCCTAAAGACCCCTTTACCACAAGATTATTGATTAGCCCTTTCTCATTACACAGTACCAGATCCAGAATAGCCTGTTCCCTGGTTGGTTCCTCCAAATACTGATCCAGGAATCCATCTCGCATGCATTAGTGGTAATTTGATTTGCCCAGTCAATATGTAGATTAAAGTCCCCCATGATTACCATATTGCCCTTGTTACATGCACTTCTAATTTCTTGATTGATACTGTGCCCTACATTACCACTACTGTTTGGTGGCCTATACACAACTCCCACCAATGTTTTCCACCCTTTGCTGTTTCTTAGCTCCACCCAAACTGATTCCAGTTCTACATCATGATCTGCCGAGCCAAGATCTTTTATCTCTACTGTACCGATCTCATCCCTTATTAACAGCGCTACACCACCTCCTTTTCCTTTTTGTCTGTCCTTCCTATAGTTGAGTACCCTGGAACATTCAGTTCCCAGCTTTGGTTACCCTGCAACCATGTCTCTGTACTGGCAATTACATCATACCCATTTACTTCTATTAGTGCCATTAATTCATCCACCTTGTTACGAATGCTATGTGCATTTAAATAAAGTGCCTTTAGCTTTGCCTGTTTAATATTTTTCTGCACTTTGACCCTCTTTACTGTTGGCCTTTGTTTCTGCTCCCTACTAGTTTTGCTGACTACTTTGCTAACTTGCACTTCCAGCTTTGTTTCTCTCCGTTCTGGGCCCACACTGAGGTTCCCAGCCCCCTGACAAACTAGCTGTTGGGAAGGTTGTTGTATCGCGCGAGTGCCAGGATGGTAGAAGGTGAACTCGATGGAGCTTGGTCTTTTTTGTCAAGTCTTACGTTCCTATGCTACGCTCCATGAAAGAAAAATAAGTCAAGAATTGAATAGATCTGTCACAAGAAAATGGCAAATAGTGAGTCTCTGTGAACATTCTTCAGGAGAGCTGATTGATGTGCCAGTGGAGCCTCCGTCAGTTGGCAGTGGGCGAAAGGTGGATGAAAATTTCACGATGAATGAGAAATTCAGTTTGCGGAAAGGGTGGAGAAGCCGCTTTGCCTTTTGTGCAACGTCGTTTGGTGAGAATAAGGTGAATAATGTGAAGAAAGGTTTCGAACTTGAATTTGAAAGAAAATTTCCAGTCAGTTCATAGGAAGGAGTGGAAGAAATTTCTCAGCTGAAATCCACTCTCAATCTGCAAAAACAGTCCTGAAACAGATTCTCTCGTCTTCAGTTATGCTTCAGTTATACAGGGCATTGGTGAGACCACATCTGGAGTACTGTGTACAGTATTGGTCTCCTTATTTATTGGAAGCAGTTCAGAGAAGGTTTACTAGACTAATACCTGGAATGGGCGGGTTGTCTTATGAGGAAAGGTTGGACAGGCTAGGCTTGTAGTCGCTGAGTTTAGAAGAAGAAGAGGTGACTTGATTGAAACATATAAGATCCTGAGGGGTCTGGACAAGGTGGATGTGGAGAGGGTGTTTCCTCTTGTGGGAGAATTTAGAACTAGGGGTCACTGTTTAAAAATAAGGGGTCGCCCATTTAAGACAGAGATGAGGAGAATTTTTTTCTCAGAGGGTCGTGAGTCTTTGGAACTCTCTTCCTCAGAGGGTGGTGGAAGCAGAGTCTTTGAATATTTTTAAGGCAGAGGTAGATAGATTCTTGGTAAGCAAGGGGGTGAACAGTTATCGTGGGTAGGCGGGAATGTGGAGTAATCGGATCAGCCATGATCTTATTGAATGGCGGAGCAGGCTCAAAGGGCCGAGTGGCGGAGCGGGCTCGAGGGGCCGAGCGGGCTCGAGGGGCCGAGTGGCGGAGCGGGCTCGAGGGGCCGAGTGGCGGAGCGGGCTCGAGGGGCCGAGTGGCGGAGCGGGCTCGAGGGGCCGAGTGGGCTCGAGGGGCCGAGTGGCGGAGCGGGCTCGAGGGGCCGAGCGGGCTCGAGGGGCCGAGTGGCGGAGCGGGCTCGAGGGGCCGAGTGGCGGAGCGGGCTCGAGGGGCCGAGTGGCGGAGCGGGCTCGAGGGGCCGAGTGGCGGAGCGGGCTCGAGGGGCCGAGTGGCGGAGCGGGCTCGAGGGGCCGAGTGGGCTCGAGGGGCCGAGTGGCGGAGCGGGCTCGAGGGGCCGAGTGGCGGAGCGGGCTCGAGGGGCCGAGTGGCGGAGCGGGCTCGAGGGGCCGAGTGGCGGAGCGGGCTCGAGGGGCCGAGTGGCGGAGCGGGCTCGAGGGGCCGAGTGGCGGAGCGGGCTCGAGGGGCCGAGTGGCGGAGCGGGCTCGAGGGGCCGAGTGGCGGAGCGGGCTCGAGGGGCCGAGCGGGCTCGAGGGGCTGAGTGGCGGAGCGGGCTCGAGGGGCCGAGTGGCGGAGCGGGCTCGAGGGGCCGAGTGGCGGAGCGGGCTCGAGGGGCCGAGTGGCGGAGCGGGCTCGAGGGGCCGAGTGGCGGAGCGGGCTCGAAGGGCCGAGTGGCGGAGCGGGCTCGAAGGGCCGAGTGGCGGAGCGGGCTCGAAGGGCCGAGTGGCGGAGCGGGCTCGAGGGGCCGAGTGGCGGAGCGGGCTCGAAGGGCCGAGTGGCGGAGCGGGCTCGAGGGGCCGAGTGGCGGAGCGGGCTCGAGGGGCCGAGTGGCGGAGCGGGCTCGAAGGGCCGAGTGGCGGAGCGGGCTCGAAGGGCCGAGTGGCGGAGCGGGTTCGAAGGGCCGAGTGGCGGAGCGGGCTCGAAGGGCGGAGCGGGCTCGAAGGGCCGAGTGGCGGAGCGGGCTCGAAGGGCGGAGCGGGCTCGAGGGGCCGAGTGGCGGAGCGGGCTCGAGGGGCCGAGTGGCGGAGCGGGCTCGAGGGGCCGAGTGGCGGAGCGGGCTCGAGGGGCCGAGTGGCGGAGCGGGCTCGAGGGGCCGAGTGGCGGAGCGGGCTCGAGGGGCCGAGTGGGCTCGAGGGGCCGAGTGGCGGAGCGGGCTCGAGGGGCCGAGTGGCGGAGCGGGCTCGAGGGGCCGAGTGGCGGAGCGGGCTCGAGGGGCCGAGTGGCGGAGCGGGCTCGAAGTGTGGAGCGGGCTCGAAGGGCCGAGCGGGCTCGATGGGCCGAGTGGCGGAGCGGGCTCGAAGGGCCGAGTGGCGGAGCGAGTTCGAAGGGCCGAGTGGCGGAGCGAGCTCGAAGGGCCGAGTGGCGGAGCGAGCTCGAAGGGCCGAGCGGGCTCGATGGGCCGAGTGGCGGAGCGGGCTCGAAGGGCCGAGTGGCGGAGCGAGTTCGAAGGGCCGAGTGGCGGAGCGAGCTCGAAGGGCCGAGTGGCGGAGCGGGCTCGAAGGGCCGAGTGGCGGAGCGGGCTCGAAGGGCCGAGTGGCGGAGCGGGCTCGATGGGCCGAGTGGCGGAGCGAGCTCGAAGGGCCGAGTGGCGGAGCGGGTTCGAAGGGCCGAGTGGCGGAGCGGGCTCGAAGGGCCGAGCGGGCTCGAAGGGCCGAGTGGCGGAGCGAGCTCGAAGGGCCGAGTGGCAGAGCGGGCTCGAAGGGCCGAGTGGCGGAGCGAGCTCGAAGGGCCGAGTGGCGGAGCGGGCTCGAGAGGCCGAGTGGCGGAGCGGGTTCGAAGGGCCGAGTGGCGGAGCGGGCTCGAGGGGCCGAGTGGCGGAGCGGGTTCGAAGGGCCGAGTGGCGGAGCGGGTTCGAAGGGCCGAGTGGCGGAGCGGGTTCGAGGGGCCGAGTGGCGGAGCGGGTTCGAAGGGCCGAGTGGCGGAGCGGGCTCGAGAGGCCGAGTGGCGGAGCGGGTTCGAGGGGCCGAGTGGCGGAGCGGGCTCGAGGGGCCGAGTGGCGGAGCGGGTTCGAGGGGCCGAGTGGCGGAGCGGGTTCGAAGAGCCGAGTGGCGGAGCGGGCTCGAAGGGCCGAGTGGCGGAGCGAGCTCGAAGGGCCGAGTGGCGGAGCGAGCTCGAAGGGCCGAGTGGCGGAGCGGGTTCGAAGGGCCGAGTGGCGGAGCGGGCTCGAAGGGCCGAGCGGGCTCGAAGGGCCGAGTGGCGGAGCGAGCTCGAAGGGCCGAGTGGCAGAGCGGGCTCGAAGGGCCGAGTGGCGGAGCGAGCTCGAAGGGCCGAGTGGCGGAGCGGGCTCGAGAGGCCGAGTGGCGGAGCGGGTTCGAAGGGCCGAGTGGCGGAGCGGGCTCGAGGGGCCGAGTGGCGGAGCGGGTTCGAAGGGCCGAGTGGCGGAGCGGGTTCGAAGGGCCGAGTGGCGGAGCGGGTTCGAGGGGCCGAGTGGCGGAGCGGGTTCGAAGGGCCGAGTGGCGGAGCGGGCTCGAGAGGCCGAGTGGCGGAGCGGGTTCGAGGGGCCGAGTGGCGGAGCGGGCTCGAGGGGCCGAGTGGCGGAGCGGGTTCGAGGGGCCGAGTGGCGGAGCGGGTTCGAAGAGCCGAGTGGCGGAGCGGGCTCGAAGGGCCGAGTGGCGGAGCGAGCTCGAAGGGCCGAGTGGCGGAGCGAGCTCGAAGGGCCGAGTGGCTGACTCCTGCTCCTAGTTTGTATGTATGTTCAGAACTTAGAACTTTGGCCAGCTGCAGAACTTGTTGGATTCTGACGCACAGGTGGTGAAAGAGATTATGGTGATGGTCATGGGCATTTTACTGGAGAACTATGAACTTAAAATCAGAAATGGTTGTGCGGAATATTCCAGAGGAGCCGCTGTGTCCTCAGACAGTTGTCGCTGTGTGCTGGCTCTGACTGGCAGCTTCAATCTTAGGTGAAAGCCGAGCTGGAAGATTCTCTTCCATTTGCACTTGCACTGGCCGCATCCTGCGACGTTGACGACACTGCCCTTTTAGTGTTCTGCATACAATTTGTTATTAAGGTGCTGAACTGAGAGAAAAGCTCTTAGTGCATACAATAACAACAACAACTTGCATTTATATAGCGCCTTTAATGTAGCAAAACGTCCCAAGGTGCTTCACGGGAGTGTTAGCAAAGAAAATTTGACACCGAGCCACATAAAGAGATATTAGGACACCAAAGCTTGGTCAAAGAGAAAGGTTTTAAGGAGCATCTTAAAGGAGGAGAGATTGTAATCGCTCCACCATTGGTGGCCGTGCCTTCAGCTACCGAGGGCCTGAGCTCTGAACTCCCTCTCTAAACCTCTCCGCCTCTCTATCTCACTTTCTTCCATAAGGCACTCCTTAAAAGACGCTATTTGACCAAGCTGCCCTGATACCTCCTTATGTAGCTGCGTCAAATTTTGCTTGATAACATTCCTGTGAAGCGCCTTGGGACGTTTTACTCTGTTAGAGGCGCTATATAAATACTTCTTGTTGTTGTTGCTCGTGAGGAGGCAGCGACGAGTGCCTCGATGGGCCCTTCGGAGGATGCCAACAGAGGCACAGGGGGAAGCTGCAGGCCTGTCTAAGAGGGAGTCAAGCCTGGGACGGCAGCAGGAGAGTAGGAAGTTGGGAGGGCAGAGTACCCGAGAGGGGAGAAATGAAAGGAGGCATGACGACAGGAGAGATGGGTTTAGGAGGGGTAAAGAGAAAAGAAAAAAAACGGAGAAAAAAGCGGAAATAGAAGTGATGGGCTTCGGTCTGGAGTCGCAGCCAAAAGGCACACGTGAATGGACACAGGGAAACTCAAGTTACTTAGGCCTGGTTACATAGCAAGATTAGGATAGATGAAAGGGAGGAACTGAAAGAAATCAGTATTTGTAGGGAAATGGTGTTAGGAAAATTGATGGGACTGAAGGCCGATAAATCCCCAGGGCCTGATAATCTACATCCTAGGGTACTTAAGGAAGTGGCCCTAGAAATAGTCGATCCATTGCTGGTCATCTTCCAGAACGCGATAGACTCTGGAACGGTACCCATGGATTGGAGGGTAGCTAATGTTACCCCACTATTCAAAAAAGGTGGTAGAGAAAAAGCGGGGAATTATAGACCGGTAAGCCTGACATCGGTAGTGGGGAAAATGCTAGAGTCCATTATAAAAGATGTAATAGCAGAGCACTTGGAAAGCAGTGACAGGATCGGACAAAGTCAACATGGATTTACAAAAGGTAAATCATGATTGACTAATCTACTGGAATTTTTTGAGGATGTAACTGGTAAAATAGATAAGGGAGAACCAGTGGATGTGGTGTATTTGGACTTTCAGAAGGCTTTCGATAAGGTCCCACGTAAGAGATTAGCGTGCAAAATTAAGGCACATGGGATTGGGGGCAAGGTATTGACTTGGATAGAGAACTGGTTGGCGGACAGAAAGCAAAGAGTTGGAATTAACGGGTCGTTTTCCGAGTGGCAGGCAGTGACTAATGGGGTACCGCAAGGATCGGTCCTAGGACCCCAGCTGTTCACAATATATATTAATGATCTGGACGAGGGAATTGGATGTAATATCTCCAAATTTGCAGACGACACAAAGCTGGGTGGGAGGGTAAGCTGTGAGGAGGATGTCGTGAAACTCCAGTACGATTTGGATAGATTGGGTGATTGGGCAGAAACATGGCAAATGCACTATAATGTGGATAAATGTGAGGTTATCCACTTTGGTGGCAAAAACAGGAAGGCAGATTATTATTTGAATGGCAATAGATTGGGAGAAGGGGAAGTGCAAAGAGACCTGGGTGTCCTTGTGCACCAATCGCTGAAGGTAAGCATGCAGGCGCAGCAGGCGGTTAAGAAGGCAAATGGTATGTTGGCCTTCGTAGCAAGAGGGTTCGAGTACAGGAACAAGGATGTCTTGCAACAGTTGTACAGGGCCTTGGTGAGACCACACCTTGAGTATTGTGTGCAGTTTTGGTCACCTTACCTGAGGAAGGACGTTCTTGCCATGGAGGGAGTGCAGCGAAGATTCACCAGGCTGATACCTGGGATGGCAGAAATGACGTAGGAGGAGAGATTGTGTCGATTGGGCTTATACTCACTGGGGTTTAGAAGATTGAGAGGGGATCTCATCGAAACCTATAAAATTCTGTCAGGTCTGGACAGACTAGATGCAGGAAGGATGTTTCTGATGGCGGGGGAGTCCAGAACCAGGGGTCATAGTCTAAGGATAAGGGGTAAGCCATTTAGGACTGAAATGAGGAGGAATTTCTTCACCCAGAGAGTGGTGAACCTGTGGAATTCTCTGCCACAGAGGGCGGTGGAGGCCAGTTTATTAAATATATTCAAGAAAGAGTTGGATATATTTCTTGAGGCTAAAGGGATCAAGGGATATGGGGAGAAAGCAGGGACAGGGTACTGAATTTGGATGATCAGCCATGATCTCATTGAATGGCGGAGCAGGCTCGAGGGGCCGAATGGCCGACTCCTGCTCCTATCTTCTATGTTTCTATGTTTCTATATGTCCTGGTAGTAAACGGGGAATAGAGAGGAGACAATAGAACAGAGTCCAGAGTTAAAGTCAGAGGTCTCGTGGTGTGATAAAGTTGATGAAGGTAGGGTGGAGTCAGCTTGGAGCATTAAGCTATTTGAAAAGTAGAGTATCTGAGGATGCACTGCTGGAGATATTTCCAGAATCACAGATTTGCAGAATCGATCGCGGGGCAGAAAGACGGTGGTGAAGTTGGAGGTCACCATAAGATCCAGAGGTGGTGAAGAAATGGACTTTGGCCGGGGAGAATGAAATTCTGGCCAGGAACCAGAATGCAGCTGAAGCTGAAAAACCAGTAGGACAGTCACAGGCTCAGCAGGTAACAGCAGGGCGGGGGGATGGGCTGTACGCCAGACAAAGTTACTTTAAAATGTAAACAACTGAGCAGCGGATCAGAGACACAGCAGCTGAGTCTTGCGGTGGAGTCTACTGCAGAAGCGTAGTCTCGCTGTCCAGAGAAGTCCAGGAATTTGGAAGCCAAATTTGAGCAAAGATCCAGTGTTCACTGAGGAAAACAAAGAGCAGGCATGGTCAGTGGGTATGGTCAGTGGGCAGGGTTGGGGGAGGCAGTGGGCAGGGTCAGTGGGTGGGCAGTGGGCACGGTCAGGGGTGGGCAGTGGACACGGTCAGGGGGTGGGCAGTGGACACGGTCAGTGGGTGGGCAGTGGACACGGTCAGTGGGTGGGCAGTGGACACGGTCAGTGGGTGGGCAGTGGACACGGTCAGGGGGTGGGCAGTGGACACAGTCAGTGGGCATGGTCGGGGGGTGGGCAGTGGACACGGTCAGGGGGTGGGCAGTGGACACGGTCAGTGGGTGGGCAGTGGGCATGGTCGGGGGGTGGGCAGTGGACACGGTCAGGGGTGGGCAGTGGGCATGGTCGGGGGGTGGGCAGTGGGCATGGTCGGGGTGGGCAGTGGACACAGTCAGGGGTGGGCAGTGGGCACGGTCAGGGGGTGGTCAGTGGACACGGTCAGGGTGGGCAGTGGGCATGGTCAGGGGGTGGTCAGGGTGGGCAGTGGGCACGGTCAGGGGGTGTCAGTGGGCATGGTCAGAGGTGGTCAGTGGGCACGGTCAGGGTGGGCAGTGGGCATGGTCAGGGGTGGTCAGTGGACACGGTCAGGGTGGTCAGTGGACACGGTCAGGGGGTGGTCAGTGGACACGGTCAGGGTGGGCAGTGGGCATGGTCGGGGGTGGGCAGTGGGCACGGTCAGGGGGTGGGCAGTGGGCATGGTCGGGGGGTGGGCAGTGGGCATGGTCGGGGGGAGGGCAGTGGGCACGGTCGGGGGTGGGCAGTGGGCACGGTCAGGGTGGGCAGTGGGCATGGTCGGGGGGTGGGCAGTGGGCATGGTCGGGGGGTGGGCAGTGGGCACGGTCGGGAGTGGGCACGGTCAGGGTGGGCAGTGGGCACGGTCGGGGGTGGGCAGTGGGCACGGTCGGGGGTGGGCAGTGGGCATGGTCGGGGGGTGGGCAGTGGGCATGGCCGGGAGGTGGGCAGTGGGCACGGTCGGGGGTGGGCAGTGGGCATGGTCGGGGGGTGGGCAGTGGGCACGGTCGGGGTGGGCAGTGGGCACGGTCGGGGGTGGGCAGTGGGCACGGTCGGGGGTGGGCAGTGGGCACGGTCGGGAGGTGGGCAGTGGGCACGGTCAGGGTGGGCAGTGGACACGGCCGGGAGGTGGGCAGTGGGCACGGTCAGGGTGGGCAGTGGGCACGGTCAGGGTGGGCAGTGGGCACGGTTGGGGTGGGCACGGTCGGGGGGTGGGCAGTGGGCACAGTCAGAGTGGGCAGTGGGCACGGTCACTTTAAACTTGCAGTTAACTTGCAGTTAGGGCTAAAATGCACCCAGTATTAGAGCCAGTGGAACTTAAAACAGTGGAAGAGAGGAGATTGGGCGGAGCAAGGGCAAAGGGTGGCAGCGGACGGCCAAGGATAGAGGTGCACAGCAAGGGGCTCCCTCGGGAGATGCTTGTCTAGGAGCCTGGTGCATCAAGAGAGCTGTCGATCAGATGGCAGCTGCTGATTCACTGAAATAGATGAAAACTGTTATACACATCGTCAATTTGATCCGATCCAATGTGCTAAATCATTGGCAGTTTGTCGGTCTGCTGAAAGAGACTGAGGCCCTTTATTTGGAAATGGGGCACTGAGTTGAGGTAAACTGTTGGAAAGGTTTGTCAAACTGCCGCCAGCAGAGACTGTCCTGTTGAGAATGGGGAAACTGGACAATTTCTCGCAAGTCAAAGATGAAGCTTGGGGAGTTGTTCTTTCTCACCAATATCAAGTCACCGGAAGAAACTGAACGTGAAACTGCAGGGAAAAGGAGAGACGCTATGTGATGGAATTTCAGGCAAAACTGAAGCTGTTCAGTTGGCAAGCGGAAGAGCAAGGCGTGACTCACTTTCCAAATTTGCAGCAATATGCAGCTGCCCATGATTTTCAGACAGATCACGATGCTGCTTGGCTTTGAAATTTCATGCAAAAATTTGGGAAGAGATTTGCTGATTTTGACGGTTTCAGTCTAGTCTTTCAGTTCATGGACGATCCATTCCACTCTGACATCTGGACCCCACAGAAATTAGTGGAACCGCTGTGGCCTGGAGATAAATGTGCTGATGCTGCAAAGGCTATGGGGGAAAGGGCACAGGAGTGGGACTAAGTGCCAGCTCTTTCAAAGAGGTCTGCATGACGGGCCGAATGGCCTCCTTCTGTGCTGTATGATTCTATGATTATAAAGTGTTTCCAAGACTGAGAAGGACTTTGTGTGCTAAAAATGTTGCAAGATGCCCTACTGGGGGAGAATATCTGGGATTGAGAACCGCCTGTGAACCATGTTCGGTTTGAAGTTGGGCGTATAGTCAACATTCTCAGTGCTCTCTCTGATGAAGTCAAAGTACAGCTCACTACTGCTGGACAAAACCTAGAGGCAGCAATAAGACGTGCCGTGTCTGATAAAGTCATGCCAGAATTCCAAGTATTGGTGAATGAGAAAAACTGCCAGGTTTCGCACTGAATGATGGGAGATGTGAGTTTGGTATTTACATGTATTGTGTGAGTGTATGCAAGCTGTTTGCTACGACAATTAGTGCATGTGGCCCGATTCACACATGTTGTTGGTCAGCGATTTCTCTTGGACAACAGTGGTACCAAAACCCCGAGGCCCATTCTGTGCATCTACCTCACACTATTGCTCAACACCAAGCAGGAACACAAACAATACAGCCCAGCCCTGAGGCAGAGTCCAAAAGGAAGAGCTAGGACATATCACAATGTACATTAGAAAACACAGCAGAGAAATCACATCTCAACTTCGTTCTTCCCAGACACAAACTTAAATAGGACAAGTGCCGCAAGTTTTGTCTAAATGTATCAGTCACTGAAAGTAAAGTCTGTGTAAACTGTACTGTCCCACTCAGTCTGGTCTGTGTAAACTGTACTGTCCCACTCCAGACTATGTGTAAACTGTACTGTCCACTCCAGTCTTCTGTGTAAACTGTACTGTCCCACTCCAGACTATTCTGTGTAAACTGTACTGTCCCACTCCGACTAGTCTGTGTAACTGTACTGTCCCACTCCAGACTAGTCTGTGTAAACTGTACTGTCCCACTCCAGACTAGTCTGTGTAAACTGTATTGTCCACGCCAGACTATTCTGTGTAAACTGCACTGTCCCACTCCAGACTAGTCTGTGTAAACTGTACTGTCCCACTCCAGACTAGTCTGTGTAAACTGTACTGTCCCACTCCAGTCTAGTCTGTGTAAACTGTACTGTCCACTCTAGACTAGTCTGTGTAAACTGGACTGTCCCACTCCAGACTAGTCTGTGTAAACTGTACTGTCCCACTCCAGACTAGTCTGTGTAAACTGTACTGTTCCACTCCAGACTAGTCTGTGTAAACTGTACTGTCCCACTCCAGACTATTCTGTGTAAACTGGACTGTCCCACTCCAGACTAGTCTGTGTAAACTGTACTGTCCCACTCCAGACTAGTCTGTGTAAACTGTACTGTCCCACTCCAGACTAGTCTGTGTAAACTGTACTGTTCCACTCCAGACTAGTCTGTGTAAACTGTACTGTCCCACTCCAGTCTAGTCTGTGTAAACTGTACTGTCCCACTCCAGACTAGTCTGTGTAAACTGTACTGTCCACTCCAGACTATTCTGTGTAAACTGAACTGTCCCACTCCAGTCTAGTCTGTGTAAACTGTACTGTCCCACTCCAGACTAGTCTGTGTAAACTGTACTGTCCCACTCCAGACTTTTCTGTGTAAACTGAACTGTCCCACTCCAGACTAGTCTGTGTAAACTGTACTGTTCCACTCCAGTCTAGTCTGTGTAAACTGTACTGTCCCACTCCAGACTAGTCTGTGTAAACTGTACTGTCCCACTCCAGACTAGTCTGTGTAAACTGTACTGTCCCACTCCAGTCTAGTCTGTGTAAACTGTACTGTCCACTCTAGACTAGTCTGTGTAAACTGGACTGTCCCACTCCAGACTAGTCTGTGTAAACTGTACTGTCCCACTCCAGACTAGTCTGTGTAAACTGTACTGTCCCACTCCAGTCTAGTCTGTGTAAACTGTACTGTCCCACTCCAGACTAGTCTGTGTAAACTGTACTGTCCCACTCCAGTCTAGTCTGTGTAAACTGTACTGTCCCACTCCAGACTAGTCTGTGTAACTGGACTGTCCCACTCCAGTCTAGTCTGTGTAAACTGTACTGTCCCACTCCAGACTAGTCTGTGTAAACTGTACTGTCCCACTCCAGTCTAGTCTGTGTAAACTGTACTGTCCCACTCCAGTCTAGTCTGTGTAAACTGTACTGTCCCACTCCAGACTAGTCTGTGTAAACTGGACTGTCCCACTCCAGACTAGTCTGTGTAAACTGTACTGTCCCACTCCAGTCTAGTCTGTGTAAACTGTACTGTCCCACTCTAGACTAGTCTGTGTAAACTGGACTGTCCCACTCCAGACTAGTCTGTGTAAACTGTACTGTCCCACTCCAGACTAGTCTGTGTAAACTGTACTGTCCCACTCCAGACTAGTCTGTGTAAACTGTACTGTCCCACTCCAGTCTAGTCTGTGTAAACTGTACTGTCCCACTCCAGACTAGTCTGTGTAAACTGTACTGTCCCACTCCAGTCTAGTCTGTGTAAACTGTACTGTCCCACTCCAGACTCGTCTGTGTAAACTGTACTGTCCCACTCCAGACTAGTCTGTGTAAACTGTACTGTCCCACTCCAGACTATTCTGTGTAAACTGTACTGTCCCACTCCAGTCTAGTCTGTGTAAACTGTACTGTCCCACTCCAGTCTAGTCTGTGTAAACTGTACTGTCCCACTACAGACTAGTCTGCGTAAACTGGACTGTCCCACTCCAGACTAGTCTGCGTAAACTGGACTGTCCCACTCCAGACTAGTCTGCGTAAACTGGACTGTCCCACTCCAGACTAGTCTGCGTAAACTGTACTGTCCCACTCCAGACTATTCTGTGTAAACTGTACTGTCCCACTCCAGACTAGTCTGTGTAAACTGTACTGTCCCACTCCAGACTAGTCTGTGTAAACTGTACTGTCCCACTCCAGACTAGTCTGTGTAAACTGTACTGTCCCACTCCAGACTAGTCTGTGTAAACTGTACTGTCCCACTCCAGACTAGTCTGTGTAAACTGCACTGTCCCACTCCAGTCTAGTCTGTGTAAACTGTACTGTCCCACTCCAGACTAGTCTGTGTAAACTGTACTGTCCCACTCCAGACTAGTCTGTGTAAACTGGACTGTCCCACTCCAGACTAGTCTGTGTAAACTGTACTGTCCCACTCCAAACTAGTCTGTGTAAACTGTACTCTCCCACTCCAGTCTAGTCTGTGTAAACTGGACTGTCCCACTCCAGACTAGTCTGTGTAAACTGTACTGTCCCACTCCAGACTAGTCTGTGTAAACTGTACTGTCCCACTCCAGACTATTCTGTGTAAACTGTGCTGTCCCACTCCAGACTAGTCTGTGTAAACTGCAATGTCCCACTCCAGACTAGTCTGTGTAAACTGTACTGTCCCACTCCAGACTAGTCTGTGTAAACTGTACTGTCCCACTCCAGACTAGTCTGTGTAAACTGTACTGTCCCACTCCAGACTAGTCTGTGTAAACTGTACTGTCCCACTCCAGACTAGTCTGTGTAAACTGTACTGTCCCACTCCAGACTAGTCTGTGTAAACTGTACTGTCCCACTCCAGACTAGTCTGTGTAAACTGTACTGTCCCACTCCAGACTAGTCTGTGTAAACTGTACTGTCCCACTCCAGACTAGTCTGTGTAAACTGTACTGTCCCACTCCAGTCTATTCTGTGTAAACTGTACTGTCCCACTCCAGACTAGTCTGTGTAAACTGTACTGTCCCACTCCAGGCTATTCTGTGTAAACTGTACTGTCCCACTCCAGACTAGTCTGTGGAAACTGTACTGTCCCACTCCAGACTAGTCTGTGTAAACTGTACTGTCCCACTCCAGACTAGTCTGTGTAAACTGTACTGTCCCACTCCAGACTAGTCTGTGTAAACTGTACTGTCCCACTCCACACTAGTCTGTGTATACTGTACTTTCCCACTCCAGACTAGTCTGTGTAAACTGCACTGTCCCACTCCAGACTAGTCTGTGTAAACTCTACTGTCCCACTCCAGACTAGTCTGTGTAAACTCTACTGTCCCACTCCAGACTAGTCTGTGTAAACTCTACTGTCCCACTCCAGACTAGTCTGTGTAAACTGTACTGTCCCACTCCAGACTAGTCTGTGTAAACTGTACTGTCCCACTCCAGACTAGTCTGTGTAAACTGTACTGTCCCACTCCAGACTAGTCTATGTAAACTGTACTGTCTCACTCCAGTCTAGTCTGTGTAAACTGTACTGTCCCATTCCAGACTAGTCTGTGTAAACTGTACTGTCCCACTCCAGACTATTGTGTAAACTGTACTGTCCCACTCCAGACTAGTCTGTGTAAACTGTACTGTCCCACTCCAGACTAGTCTGTGTAAACTGTACTGTCCCATTCCAGACTAGTCTGTGTAAACTGTACTGTCCCACTCCAGACTAGTCTGTGTAAACTGTACTGTCCCACTCCAGACTAGTCTGTGTAAAATGTACTGTCCCACTCCAGACTAGTCTGTGTAAACTGTACTGTCCCACTCCAGACTAGTCTGTGTAAACTGTACTGTCCCACTCCAGACTAGTCTGTGTAAACTGTACTGTCCCACTCCAGACTAGTCTGTGTAAACTGTACTGTCCCACTCCAGACTAGTCTGTGTAAACTGTACTGTCCCACTCCAGACTACTCTGTGAAAACTGTACTGTCCCACTCCAGACTAGTCTGTGTAAACTGTACTGTCCCACTCCAGACTACTCTGTGAAAACTGTACTGTCCCACTCCAGACTAGTCTGTGTAAACTGTACTGTCCCACTCCAGACTACTCTGTGAAAACTGTACTGTCCCACTCCAGACTAGTCTGTGTAAACTGTACTGTCCCACTCCAGACTACTCTGTGAAAACTGTACTGTCCCACTCCAGACTAGTCTGTGTAAACTGTACTGTCCCACTCCAGACTAGTCTGTGTAAACTGTACTGTCCCACTCCAGACTAGTCTGTGTAAACTGTACTGTCCCACTCCAGACTAGTCTGTGTAAACTGTACTGTCCCACTCCAGACTAGTCTGTGTAAACTGTACTGTCCCATTCCAGACTAGTCTGTGTAAACTGTACTGTCCCACTCCAGACTATTCTGTGTAAACTGTACTGTCCCACTCCAGACTAGTCTGTGTAAACTGTACTGTCCCACTCCAGACTAGTCTGTGTAAACTGTACTGTCCCACTCCAGTCTAGTCTGTGTAAACTGTACTGTCCCACTCCAGTCTAGTCTGTGTAAACTGTACTGTCCCACTCCAGACTAGTCTGCGTAAACTGGACTGTCCCACTCCAGACTAGTCTGCGTAAACTGTACTGTCCCACTCCAGTCTAGTCTGTGTAAACTGTACTGTCCCACTCCAGTCTAGTCTGTGTAAACTGTACTGTCCCACTACAGACTAGTCTGCGTAAACTGGACTGTCCCACTCCAGACTAGTCTGCGTAAACTGGACTGTCCCACTCCAGACTAGTCTGCGTAAACTGGACTGTCCCACTCCAGACTAGTCTGCGTAAACTGTACTGTCCCACTCCAGACTATTCTGTGTAAACTGTACTGTCCCACTCCAGACTAGTCTGTGTAAACTGTACTGTCCCACTCCAGACTAGTCTGTGTAAACTGTACTGTCCCACTCCAGACTAGTCTGTGTAAACTGTACTGTCCCACTCCAGACTAGTCTGTGTAAACTGTACTGTCCCACTCCAGACTAGTCTGTGTAAACTGCACTGTCCCACTCCAGTCTAGTCTGTGTAAACTGTACTGTCCCACTCCAGACTAGTCTGTGTAAACTGTACTGTCCCACTCCAGACTAGTCTGTGTAAACTGGACTGTCCCACTCCAGACTAGTCTGTGTAAACTGTACTGTCCCACTCCAAACTAGTCTGTGTAAACTGTACTCTCCCACTCCAGTCTAGTCTGTGTAAACTGGACTGTCCCACTCCAGACTAGTCTGTGTAAACTGTACTGTCCCACTCCAGACTAGTCTGTGTAAACTGTACTGTCCCACTCCAGACTATTCTGTGTAAACTGTGCTGTCCCACTCCAGACTAGTCTGTGTAAACTGCAATGTCCCACTCCAGACTAGTCTGTGTAAACTGTACTGTCCCACTCCAGACTAGTCTGTGTAAACTGTACTGTCCCACTCCAGACTAGTCTGTGTAAACTGTACTGTCCCACTCCAGACTAGTCTGTGTAAACTGTACTGTCCCACTCCAGACTAGTCTGTGTAAACTGTACTGTCCCACTCCAGACTAGTCTGTGTAAACTGTACTGTCCCACTCCAGACTAGTCTGTGTAAACTGTACTGTCCCACTCCAGACTAGTCTGTGTAAACTGTACTGTCCCACTCCAGACTAGTCTGTGTAAACTGTACTGTCCCACTCCAGTCTATTCTGTGTAAACTGTACTGTCCCACTCCAGACTAGTCTGTGTAAACTGTACTGTCCCACTCCAGGCTATTCTGTGTAAACTGTACTGTCCCACTCCAGACTAGTCTGTGGAAACTGTACTGTCCCACTCCAGACTAGTCTGTGTAAACTGTACTGTCCCACTCCAGACTAGTCTGTGTAAACTGTACTGTCCCACTCCAGACTAGTCTGTGTAAACTGTACTGTCCCACTCCACACTAGTCTGTGTATACTGTACTTTCCCACTCCAGACTAGTCTGTGTAAACTGCACTGTCCCACTCCAGACTAGTCTGTGTAAACTCTACTGTCCCACTCCAGACTAGTCTGTGTAAACTCTACTGTCCCACTCCAGACTAGTCTGTGTAAACTCTACTGTCCCACTCCAGACTAGTCTGTGTAAACTGTACTGTCCCACTCCAGACTAGTCTGTGTAAACTGTACTGTCCCACTCCAGACTAGTCTGTGTAAACTGTACTGTCCCACTCCAGACTAGTCTATGTAAACTGTACTGTCTCACTCCAGTCTAGTCTGTGTAAACTGTACTGTCCCATTCCAGACTAGTCTGTGTAAACTGTACTGTCCCACTCCAGACTATTGTGTAAACTGTACTGTCCCACTCCAGACTAGTCTGTGTAAACTGTACTGTCCCACTCCAGACTAGTCTGTGTAAACTGTACTGTCCCATTCCAGACTAGTCTGTGTAAACTGTACTGTCCCACTCCAGACTAGTCTGTGTAAACTGTACTGTCCCACTCCAGACTAGTCTGTGTAAAATGTACTGTCCCACTCCAGACTAGTCTGTGTAAACTGTACTGTCCCACTCCAGACTAGTCTGTGTAAACTGTACTGTCCCACTCCAGACTAGTCTGTGTAAACTGTACTGTCCCACTCCAGACTAGTCTGTGTAAACTGTACTGTCCCACTCCAGACTAGTCTGTGTAAACTGTACTGTCCCACTCCAGACTACTCTGTGAAAACTGTACTGTCCCACTCCAGACTAGTCTGTGTAAACTGTACTGTCCCACTCCAGACTACTCTGTGAAAACTGTACTGTCCCACTCCAGACTAGTCTGTGTAAACTGTACTGTCCCACTCCAGACTACTCTGTGAAAACTGTACTGTCCCACTCCAGACTAGTCTGTGTAAACTGTACTGTCCCACTCCAGACTACTCTGTGAAAACTGTACTGTCCCACTCCAGACTAGTCTGTGTAAACTGTACTGTCCCACTCCAGACTAGTCTGTGTAAACTGTACTGTCCCACTCCAGACTAGTCTGTGTAAACTGTACTGTCCCACTCCAGACTAGTCTGTGTAAACTGTACTGTCCCACTCCAGACTAGTCTGTGTAAACTGTACTGTCCCATTCCAGACTAGTCTGTGTAAACTGTACTGTCCCACTCCAGACTATTCTGTGTAAACTGTACTGTCCCACTCCAGACTAGTCTGTGTAAACTGTACTGTCCCACTCCAGTCTAGTCTGTGTAAATTGTACTGTCCCACTCCAGACTAGTCTGTGTAAACTGTACTGTCCCACTCCAGACTAGTCTGTGTAAACTGTACTGTCCCACTCCAGACTATTCTGTGTAAACTGTACTGTCCCACTCCAGTCTAGTCTGTGTAAATTGTACTGTCCCACTCCAGACTAGTCTGTGTAAATTGTACTGTCCCACTCCAGACTAGTCTGTGTAAACTGTACTGTCCCACTCCAGACTAGTCTGTGTAAATTGTACTGTCCCACTCCAGACTAGTCTGTGTAAACTGTACTGTCCCACTCCAGACTAGTCTGTGTAAACTGTACTGTCCCACTCCAGACTAGTCTGTGTAAACTGTACTGTCCCACTCCAGACTAGTCTGTGTAAACTGTACTGTCCCACTCCAGACTAGTCTGTGTAAACTGTACTGTCCCACTCCAGACTAGTCTGTGTAAACTGTACTGTCCCACTCCAGACTAGTCTGTGTAAACTGTACTGTCCCACTCCAGACTAGTCTGTGTAAACTGTACTGTCCCACTCCAGACCATTCTGTGTAAAATGTACTGTCCCACTCCAGACTAGTCTGTGTAAACTGTACTGTCCCACTCCAGACTAGTCTGTGTAAAATGTACTGTCCCACTCCAGACTAGTCTGTGTAAACTGCACTGTCCCACTCCAGACTATTCTGTGTAAACTGTACTGTCCCACTCCAGACTAGTCTGTGTAAACTGTACTGTCCCACTCCAGACTAGTCTGTGTAAACTGGACTGTCCCACTCCAGACTAGTCTGTGTAAACTGTACTGTCCCACTCCAGACTATTCTGTGTAAACTGTACTGTCCCACTCCAGACTAGTCTGTGAAAACTGTACTGTCCCACTCCAGACTAGTCTGTGAAAACTGTACTGTCCCACTCCAGACTAGTCTGTGTAAACTGTACTGTCCCACTCCAGACTATTCTGTGTAAACTGTACTGTCCCACTCCAGACTACTCTGTGAAAACTGTACTGTCCCACTCCAGACTAGTCTGTGTAAACTGCACTGTCCCACTCCAGACTATTCTGTGTAAACTGTACTGTCCCACTCCAGACTAGTCTGTGTAAACTGGACTGTCCCACTCCAGACTAGTCTGTGTAAACTGTACTGTCCCACTCCAGACTAGTCTGTGTAAACTGTACTGTCCCACTCCAGACTATTCTGTGTAAACTGTACTGTCCCACTCCAGACTAGTCTGTGAAAACTGTACTGTCCCACTCCAGACTACTCTGTGAAAACTGCACTGTCCCACTCCAGACTAGTCTGTGAAAAATGTACTGTCCCACTCCAGACTACTCTGTGAAAACTGTACTGTCCCACTCCAGACTACTCTGTGAAAAATGTACTGTCCCACTCCAGACTATTCTGTGTAAACTGTACTGTCCCATTCCAGACTAGTCTGTGTAAACTGTACTGTCCCACTCCAGACTAGTCTATGTAAACTGTACTGTCCCATTCCAGACTAGTCTGTGTAAACTGTACTGTCCCATTCCAGACTAGTCTGTGTAAACTGTACTGTCCCACTCCAGACTAGTCTATGTAAACTGTACTGTCCCACTCCAGTCTAGTCTGTGTAAACTGTACTGTCCCACTCCAGACTAGTCTGTGTAAACTGTACTGTCCCACTCCAGACTAGTCTGTGTAAACTGTACTGTCCCACTCCAGACTAGTCTGTGTAAACTGTACTGTCCCACTCCAGACTAGTCTATGTAAACTGTACTGTCCCATTCCAGACTAGTCTGTGTAAACTGTACTGTCCCATTCCAGACTAGTCTGTGTAAACTGTACTGTCCCACTCCAGACTAGTCTATGTAAACTGTACTGTCCCACTCCAGTCTAGTCTGTGTAAACTGTACTGTCCCACTCCAGACTAGTCTATGTAAACTGTACTGTCCCACTCCAGACTAGTCTATGTAAACTGTACTGTCCCATTCCAGACTAGTCTATGTAAACTGTACTGTCCCACTCCAGACTAGTCTGTGTAAACTGTACTGTCCCACTCCAGACTAGTCTGTGTAAACTGTACTGTCCCACTCCAAACTAGTCTGTGTAAACTGTACTGTCCCACTCCAGACTAGTCTGTGTAAACTGTACTGTCCCACTCCAGACTAGTCTGTGTAAACTGTACTGTCCCACTCCAGTCTAGTCTGTGTAAACTGTACTGTCCCACTCCAGACAATCTGTGTAAACTGTACTGTCCCACTCCAGACTAGTCTGTGTAAACTGTACTGTCCCACTCCAGACTATTCTGTGTAAACTGTACTGTCCCACTCCAGACTAGTCTGTGTAAACTGTGCTGTCCCACTCCAGACTAGTCTGTGTAAACTGTACTGTCCCACTCCAGACTAGTCTGTGTAAACTGCACTGTCCCACTCCAGACTAGTCTGTGTAAACTGTACTGTCCCACTCCAGTCTATTCTGTGTAAACTGTACTGTCCCACTCCAGACTATTCTGTGTAAACTGTACTGTCCCACTCCAGTCTATTCTGTGTAAACTGTACTGTCCCACTCCAGACTAGTCTGTGTAAACTGTACTGTCCCACTCCAGACTATTCTGTGTAAACTGTACTGTCCCACTCCAGACTAGTCTGTGTAAACTGCACTGTCCCACTCCAGACTAGTCTGTGTAAACTGTACTGTCCCACTCCAGTCTATTCTGTGTAAACTGTACTGTCCCACTCCAGTCTATTCTGTGTAAACTGTACTGTCCCACTCCAGACTAGTCTGTGTAAACTGTACTGTCCCACTCCAGTCTATTCTGTGTAAACTGTACTGTCCCACTCCAGACTAGTCTGTGTAAACTGTACTGTCCCACTCCAGTCTATTCTGTGTAAACTGTACTGTCCCACTCCAGTCTATTCTGTGTAAACTGTACTGTCCCACTCCAGACTAGTCTGTGTAAACTGTACTGTCCCACTCCAGACTAGTCTGTGTAAACTGTACTGTCCCACTCCAGACTAGTCTGTGTAAACTGTACTGTCCCACTCCAGACTAGTCTGTGTAAACTGTACTGTCCCACTCCAGACTAGTCTGTGTAAACTGTACTGTCCCACTCCAAACTAGTCTGTGTAAACTGTACTGTCCCACTCCAGACTAGTCTGTGTAAACTGTACTGTCCCACTCCAGACTAGTCTGTGTAAACTGTACTGTCCCACTCCAGTCTAGTCTGTGTAAACTGTACTGTCCCACTCCAGACTATTCTGTGTAAACTGTACTGTCCCACTCCAGACTAGTCTGTGTAAACTGTGCTGTCCCACTCCAGACTAGTCTGTGTAAACTGTACTGTCCCACTCCAGTCTATTCTGTGTAAACTGTACTGTCCCACTCCAGACTAGTCTGTGTAAACTGTACTGTCCCACTCCAGACTAGTCTGTGTAAACTGTACTGTCCCACTCCAGACTATTCTGTGTAAACTGTACTGTCCCACTCCAGACTAGTCTGTGTAAACTGTACTGTCCCACTCCAGACTAGTCTGTGTAAACTGTACTGTCCCACTCCAGACTATTCTGTGTAAACTGTACTGTCCCACTCCAGTCTATTCTGTGTAAACTGTACTGTCCCACTCCAGACTATTCTGTGTAAACTGTACTGTCCCACTCCAGACTATTCTGTGTAAACTGTACTGTCCCACTCCAGTCTAGTCTGTGTAAACTGTACTGTCCCACTCCAGACTATTCTGTGTAAACTGTACTGTCCCACTCCAGACTATTCTGTGTAAACTGTACTGTCCCACTCCAGTCTAGTCTGTGTAAACTGTACTGTCCCACTCCAGACTATTCTGTGTAAACTGTACTGTCCCACTCCAGTCTATTCTGTGTAAACTGTACTGTCCCACTCCAGTCTATTCTGTGTAAACTGTACTGTCCCACTCCAGTCTATTCTGTGTAAACTGTACTGTCCCACTCCAGACTAGTCTGTGTAAACTGTACTGTCCCACTCCAGACTATTCTGTGTAAACTGTACTGTCCCACTCCAGACTAGTCTGTGTAAACTGTACTGTCCCACTCCAGACTAGTCTGTGTAAACTGTACTGTCCCACTCCAGACTATTCTGTGTAAACTGTACTGTCCCACTCCAGACTAGTCTGTGTAAACTGTACTGTCCCACTCCAGACTATTCTGTGTAAACTGTGCTGTCCCACTCCAGACTAGTCTGTGTAAACTGTACTGTCCCACTCCAGACTATTCTGTGTAAACTGTGCTGTCCCACTCCAGACTAGTCTGTGTAAACTGTACTGTCCCACTCCAGACTAGTCTGTGTAAACTGTGCTGTCCCACTCCAGACTAGTCTGTGTAAACTGTGCTGTCCCACTCCAGACTATTCTGTGTAAACTGTACTGTCCCACTCCAGACTAGTCTGTGTAAACTGTACTGTCCCACTCCAGACTATTCTGTGTAAACTGTACTGTCCCACTCCAGACTAGTCTATGTAAACTGTACTGTCCCATTCCAGACTAGTCTGTGTAAACTGTACTGTCCCATTCCAGACTAGTCTGTGTAAACTGTACTGTCCCACTCCAGACTAGTCTGTGTAAACTGTACTGTCCCACTCCAGACTAGTCTATGTAAACTGTACTGTCCCACTCCAGACTAGTCTATGTAAACTGTACTGTCCCATTCCAGACTAGTCTGTGTAAACTGTACTGTCACACTCCAGACTAGTCTGTGTAAACTGTACTGTCCCACTCCAGACTAGTCTGTGTAAACTGTACTGTCCCACTCCAGACTAGTCTATGTAAACTGTACTGTCCCACTCCAGACTAGTCTATGTAAACTGTACTGTCCCACTCCAGACTAGTCTGTGTAAACTGTACTGTCACACTCCAGACTAGTCTGTGTAAACTGTACTGTCCCACTCCAGACTAGTCTGTGTAAACTGTACTGTCCCACTCCAGACTAGTCTATGTAAACTGTACTGTCCCACTCCAGACTAGTCTGTGTAAACTGTACTGTCCCACTCCAGACTAGTCTGTGTAAACTGTACTGTCCCACTCCAGACTAGTCTGTGTAAACTGTACTGTCCCACTCCAGACTAGTCTGTGTAAACTGTACTGTCCCACTCCAGACTAGTCTGTGTAAACTGTACTGTCCCACTCCACACTAGTCTGTGTAAACTGTACTGTCCCACTCCAGACTAGTCTGTGTAAACTGTACTGTCCCACTCCAGACTAGTCTGTGTAAACTGTACTGTCCCACTCCACACTAGTCTGTGTAAACTGTACTGTCACACTCCAGACTAGTCTGTGTAAACTGTACTGTCCCACTCCAATCTAGTCTATGTAAACTGTGCTGTCCCACTCCAGACTAGTCTGTGTAAACTGTACTGTCCCACTCCAGACTAGTCTGTGTAAACTGTACTGTCCCACTCCAGACTATTCTGTGTAAACTGTACTGTCCCACTCCAGTCTATTCTGTGTAAACTGTACTGTCCCACTCCAGACTAGTCTGTGTAAACTGTACTGCCCCACTCCAGACTAGTCTGTGTAAACTGTACTGTCCCACTCCAGACTATTCTGTGTAAACTGTACTGTCCCACTCCAGACTAGTCTGTGTAAACTGTACTGTCCCACTCCAATCTAGTCTATGTAAACTGTGCTGTCCCACTCCAGACTAGTCTGTGTAAACTGTGCTGTCCCACTCCAGACTAGTCTGTGTAAACTGTACTGTCCCACTCCAGACTAGTCTGTGTAAACTGTACTGTCCCACTCCACACTAGTCTGTGTAAACTGTACTGTCCCACTCCAGACTATTCTGTGTAAACTGTACTGTCCCACTCCAGACTAGTCTGTGTAAACTGTACTGTCCCACTTCAGACTAGTCTGTGTAAACTGTACTGTCCCACTCCAGACTAGTCTGTGTAAACTGTACTGTCCCACTCCAGTCTAGTCTGTGTAAACTGTACTGTCCCACTCCAGACTAGTCTGTGTAAACTGTACTGTCCCACTCCAGACTAGTCTGTGTAAACTGTACTGTCCCACTCCAGTCTAGTCTGTGTAAACTGTACTGTCCCACTCCAGACTAGTCTGTGTAAACTGTACTGTCCCACTCCAGTCTAGTCTGTGTAAACTGTACTGTCCCACTCCAGACTAGTCTGTGTAAACTGTACTGTCCCACTCCAAACTAGTCTGTGTAAACTGTACTGTCCCACTCCAGACTAGTCTGTGTAAACTGTACTGTCCCACTCCAGACTAGTCTGTGTAAACTGTACTGTCCCACTCCAGTCTAGTCTGTGTAAACTGTACTGTCCCACTCCAGACTATTCTGTGTAAACTGTACTGTCCCACTCCAGACTAGTCTGTGTAAACTGTGCTGTCCCACTCCAGACTAGTCTGTGTAAACTGTACTGTCCCACTCCAGTCTATTCTGTGTAAACTGTACTGTCCCACTCCAGACTAGTCTGTGTAAACTGTACTGTCCCACTCCAGACTAGTCTGTGTAAACTGTACTGTCCCACTCCAGACTATTCTGTGTAAACTGTACTGTCCCACTCCAGACTAGTCTGTGTAAACTGTACTGTCCCACTCCAGACTATTCTGTGTAAACTGTACTGTCCCACTCCAGTCTATTCTGTGTAAACTGTACTGTCCCACTCCAGACTATTCTGTGTAAACTGTACTGTCCCACTCCAGACTATTCTGTGTAAACTGTACTGTCCCACTCCAGTCTAGTCTGTGTAAACTGTACTGTCCCACTCCAGACTATTCTGTGTAAACTGTACTGTCCCACTCCAGACTATTCTGTGTAAACTGTACTGTCCCACTCCAGTCTAGTCTGTGTAAACTGTACTGTCCCACTCCAGACTATTCTGTGTAAACTGTACTGTCCCACTCCAGTCTATTCTGTGTAAACTGTACTGTCCCACTCCAGTCTATTCTGTGTAAACTGTACTGTCCCACTCCAGTCTATTCTGTGTAAACTGTACTGTCCCACTCCAGACTAGTCTGTGTAAACTGTACTGTCCCACTCCAGACTAGTCTGTGTAAACTGTACTGTCCCACTCCAGACTAGTCTGTGTAAACTGTACTGTCCCACTCCAGTCTATTCTGTGTAAACTGTACTGTCCCACTCCAGTCTATTCTGTGTAAACTGTACTGTCCCACTCCAGACTAGTCTGTGTAAACTGTACTGTCCCACTCCAGACTAGTCTGTGTAAACTGTACTGTCCCACTCCAGACTATTCTGTGTAAACTGTACTGTCCCACTCCAGACTATTCTGTGTAAACTGTGCTGTCCCACTCCAGACTAGTCTGTGTAAACTGTACTGTCCCACTCCAGACTATTCTGTGTAAACTGTGCTGTCCCACTCCAGACTAGTCTGTGTAAACTGTACTGTCCCACTCCAGACTAGTCTGTGTAAACTGTGCTGTCCCACTCCAGACTAGTCTGTATAAACTGTGCTGTCCCACTCCAGACTATTCTGTGTAAACTGTACTGTCCCACTCCAGACTAGTCTGTGTAAACTGTACTGTCCCACTCCAGACTATTCTGTGTAAACTGTACTGTCCCACTCCAGACTAGTCTATGTAAACTGTACTGTCCCATTCCAGACTAGTCTGTGTAAACTGTACTGTCCCATTCCAGACTAGTCTGTGTAAACTGTACTGTCCCACTCCAGACTAGTCTGTGTAAACTGTACTGTCCCACTCCAGACTAGTCTATGTAAACTGTACTGTCCCACTCCAGACTAGTCTATGTAAACTGTACTGTCCCATTCCAGACTAGTCTGTGTAAACTGTACTGTCACACTCCAGACTAGTCTGTGTAAACTGTACTGTCCCACTCCAGACTAGTCTGTGTAAACTGTACTGTCCCACTCCAGACTAGTCTATGTAAACTGTACTGTCCCACTCCAGACTAGTCTATGTAAACTGTACTGTCCCACTCCAGACTAGTCTGTGTAAACTGTACTGTCACACTCCAGACTAGTCTGTGTAAACTGTACTGTCCCACTCCAGACTAGTCTGTGTAAACTGTACTGTCCCACTCCAGACTAGTCTATGTAAACTGTACTGTCCCACTCCAGACTAGTCTGTGTAAACTGTACTGTCCCACTCCAGACTAGTCTGTGTAAACTGTACTGTCCCACTCCAGACTAGTCTGTGTAAACTGTACTGTCCCACTCCAGACTAGTCTGTGTAAACTGTACTGTCCCACTCCAGACTAGTCTGTGTAAACTGTACTGTCCCACTCCACACTAGTCTGTGTAAACTGTACTGTCCCACTCCAGACTAGTCTGTGTAAACTGTACTGTCCCACTCCAGACTAGTCTGTGTAAACTGTACTGTCCCACTCCACACTAGTCTGTGTAAACTGTACTGTCACACTCCAGACTAGTCTGTGTAAACTGTACTGTCCCACTCCAATCTAGTCTATGTAAACTGTGCTGTCCCACTCCAGACTAGTCTGTGTAAACTGTACTGTCCCACTCCAGACTAGTCTGTGTAAACTGTACTGTCCCACTCCAGACTATTCTGTGTAAACTGTACTGTCCCACTCCAGTCTATTCTGTGTAAACTGTACTGTCCCACTCCAGACTAGTCTGTGTAAACTGTACTGCCCCACTCCAGACTAGTCTGTGTAAACTGTACTGTCCCACTCCAGACTATTCTGTGTAAACTGTACTGTCCCACTCCAGACTAGTCTGTGTAAACTGTACTGTCCCACTCCAATCTAGTCTATGTAAACTGTGCTGTCCCACTCCAGACTAGTCTGTGTAAACTGTGCTGTCCCACTCCAGACTAGTCTGTGTAAACTGTACTGTCCCACTCCAGACTAGTCTGTGTAAACTGTACTGTCCCACTCCACACTAGTCTGTGTAAACTGTACTGTCCCACTCCAGACTATTCTGTGTAAACTGTACTGTCCCACTCCAGACTAGTCTGTGTAAACTGTACTGTCCCACTCCAGACTAGTCTGTGTAAACTGTACTGTCCCACTCCAGACTAGTCTGTGTAAACTGTACTGTCCCACTCCAGACTAGTCTGTGTAAACTGTACTGTCCCACTCCAGTCTAGTCTGTGTAAACTGTACTGTCCCACTCCAGACTAGTCTGTGTAAACTGTACTGTCCCACTCCAGACTAGTCTGTGTAAACTGTACTGTCCCACTCCAGTCTAGTCTGTGTAAACTGTACTGTCCCACTCCAGACTAGTCTGTGTAAACTGTACTGTCCCACTCCAGTCTAGTCTGTGTAAACTGTACTGTCCCACTCCAGACTATTCTGTGTAAACTGTACTGTCCCACTCCAGACTAGTCTGTGTAAACTGTACTGTCACACTCCAGACTAGTCTGTGTAAACTGTACTGTCCCACTCCAATCTAGTCTATGTAAACTGTGCTGTCCCACTCCAGACTAGTCTGTGTAAACTGTACTGTCCCACTCCACACTAGTCTGTGTAAACTGTACTGTCCCACTCCAGACTATTCTGTGTAAACTGTACTGTCCCACTCCAGTCTAGTCTGTGTAAACTGTACTGTCCCACTCCACACTAGTCTGTGTAAACTGTACTGTCCCACTCCAGTCTAGTCTGTGTAAACTGTACTGTCCCACTCCAGTCTAGTCTGTGTAAACTGTACTGTCCCACTCCACACTAGTCTGTGTAAACTGTACTGTCCCACTCCAGACTAGTCTGTGTAAACTGTACTGTCCCACTCCAGACTATTCTGTGTAAACTGTACTGTCCCACTCCAGACTAGTCTGTGTAAACTGTACTGTCCCACTCCAGACTAGTCTGTGTAAACTGTACTGTCCCACTCCAGACTAGTCTGTGTAAACTGTACTGTCCCACTCCAGACTAGTCTGTGTAAACTGTACTGTCCCACTCCAGACTAGCCTGTGTAAACTGTACTGTCCCACTCCAGACTAGTCTGTGTAAACTGTCCTGTCCCACTCCAGACTAGTCTGTGTAAACTGTACTGTCCCACTCCAGACTAGTCTGTGTAAACTGTACTTTCCCACTCCAGACTAGTCTGTGTAAACTGTACTTTCCCACTCCAGACTAGTCTGTGTAAACTGTACTGTCCCACTCCAGACTAGTCTGTGTAAACTGTACTGTCCCACTCCAGTCTAGTCTGTGTAAACTGTACTGTCCCACTCCAGTCTAGTCTGTGTAAACTGTACTGTCCCACTCCAGACTAGTCTGTGTAAACTGTACTGTCCCACTCCAGTCTAGTCTGTGTAAACTGTACTGTCCCACTCCAGTCTAGTCTGTGTAAACTGTACTGTCCCACTCCAGCCTATTCTGTGTAAACTGTACTGTCCCACTCCAGACTATTCTGTGTAAACTGTACTGTCCCACTCCAGTCTAGTCTGTGTAAACTGTACTGTCCCACTCCAGACTATTCTGTGTAAACTGTACTGTCCCACTCCAGTCTAGTCTGTGTAAACTGTACTGTCCCACTCCAGCCTATTCTGTGTATACTGTACTGTCCCACTCCAGACTATTCTGTGTAAACTGTACTGTCCCACTCCAGTCTAGTCTGTGTAAACTGTACTGTCCCACTCCAGACTATTCTGTGTAAACTGTACTGTCCCACTCCAGACTAGTCTGTGTAAACTGTACTGTCCCACTCCAGACTAGTCTGTGTAAACTGTACTGTCCCACTCCAGACTAGTCTGTGTAAACTGTACTGTCCCACTCCAGTCTAGTCTGTGTAAACTGTACTGTCCCACTCCAGACTAGTCTGTGTAAACAGTACTGTCCCACTCCAGTCTAGTCTGTGTAAACTGTACTGTCCCACTCCAGTCTAGTCTGTGTAAACTGTACTGTCCCACTCCAGTCTAGTCTGTGTAAACTGTACTGTCCCACTCCAGACTAGTCTGTGTAAACTGTACTGTCCCACTCCAGTCTAGTCTGTGTAAACTGTACTGTCCCACTCCAGACTAGTCTGTGTAAACAGTACTGTCCCACTCCAGACTAGTCTGTGTAAACTGTACTGTCCCACTCCAGTCTAGTCTGTGTAAACTGTACTGTCCCACTCCAGTCTAGTCTGTGTAAACTGTACTGTCCCACTCCAGACTAGTCTGTGTAAACTGTACTGTCCCACTCCAGACTAGTCTGTGTAAACTGGACTGTCCCACTCCAGACTAGTCTGTGTAAACTGTACTGTCCCACTCCAGACTAGTCTGTGTAAACTGTACTGTCCCACTCCAGACTAGTCTGTGTAAACTGGACTGTCCCACTCCAGACTAGTCTGTGTAAACTGTACTGTCCCACTCCAGACTAGTCTGTGTAAACTGCACTGTCCCACTCCAGACTAGTCTGTGTAAACTGTATTGTCCCACTCCAGACTAGTCTGTGTAAACTGTACTGTCCCACTCCAGACTAGTCTGTGTAAACTGTACTGTCCCACTCCAGACTAGTCTGTGTAAACTGTACTGTCCCACTCCAGACTAGTCTGTGTAAACTGTACTGTCCCACTCCAGACTAGTCTGTGTAAACTGCACTGTCCCACTCCAGACTAGTCTGTGTAAACTGTACTGTCCCACTCCAGACTAGTCTGTGTAAACTGTACTGTCCCACTCCAGACTAGTCTGTGTAAACTGTACTGTCCCACTCCAGACTAGTCTGTGTAAACTGTACTGTCCCACTCGTCTAGTCTGTGTAAACTGTACTGTCCCACTCCAGACTAGTCTGTGTGAACTGTACTGTCCCACTCCAGACTAGTCTGTGTAAACTGTACTGTCCCACTCCAGACTAGTCTGTGTAAACTGTACTGTCCCACTCCAGTCTAGTCTGTGTAAACTGTACTGTCCCACTCCAGACTAGTCTGTGTAAACTGTACTGTCCCACTCCAGACTAGTCTGTGTAAACTGTACTGTCCCACTCCAGACTAGTCTGTGTAAACTGTACTGTCCCACTCCAGACTAGTCTGTGTAAACTGTACTGTCCCACTCCAGACTAGTCTGTGTAAACTGTACTGTCCCACTCCAGACTATTCTGTGTAAACTGTACTGTCCCTCTCCAGTCTAGTCTGTGTAAACTGCAATGTCCCACTCCAGACTAGTCTGTGTAAACTGTACTGTCCCACTCCAGACTAGTCTGTGTAAACTGTACTGTCCCACTCCAGACTAGTCTGTGTAAACTGTACTGTCCCACTCCAGACTAGTCTGTGTAAACTGCACTGTCCCACTCCAGTCTAGTCTGTGTAAACTGTACTGTCCCACTCCAGACTATTCTGTGTAAGCTGCACTGTCCCACTCCAGACTAGTCTGTGTAAACTGTACTGTCCCACTACAGACTAGTCTGTGTAAACTGTACTGTCCCACTCCAGACTAGTCTGTGTAAACTGTACTGTCCCACTCCAGACTAGTCTGTGTAAACTGTACTGTCCCACTCCAGGCTAGTCTGTGTAAACTGTATTGTTCCACTCCAGACTATTCTGTGTAAACTGTACTGTCCCACTCCAGTCTAGTCTGTGTAAACTGTATTGTTCCACTCCAGACTATTCTGTGTAAACTGCACTGTCCCACTCCAGACTACTCTGTGTAAACTGTACTGTCCCACTCCAGACTAGTCTGTGTAAACTGTACTGTCCCACTCCAGACTACTCTGTGTAAACTGTACTGTCCCGCTCCAGTCTAGTCTGTGTAAACTGTACTGTCCCACTCCAGACTAGTCTGTGTAAACTGTACTGTCCCACTCCAGACTAGTCTGTGTAAACTGTACTGTCCCACTCCAGTCTAGTCTGTGTAAACTGTACTGTCCCACTCCAGACTAGTCTGTGTAAACTGTACTGTCCCACTCCAGACTAGTCTGTGTAAACTGTACTGTCCCACTCCAGACTATTCTGTGTAAACTGTACTGTCCCACTCCAGACTAGTCTGTGTAAACTGTACTGTCCCACTCCAGACTAGTCTGTGTAAACTGTACTGTCCCACTCCAGTCTAGTCTGTGTAAACTGTACTGTCCCACTCCAGACTAGTCTGTGTAAACTGTACTGTCCCACTCCAGACTAGTCTGTGTAAACTGTACTGTCCCACTCCAAACTAGTCTGTGTAAACTGCACTGTCCCACTCCAGACTATTCTGTGTAAACTGTACTGTCCCACTCCAGACTAGTCTGTGTAAACTGTACTGTCCCACTCCAAACTAGTCTGTGTAAACTGCACTGTCCCACTCCAGTCTAGATTGTGTAAACTGTACTGTCCCACTCCAGACTAGTCTGTGTAAACTGTACTGTCCCACTCCAGACTATTCTGTGTAAACTGTACTGTCCCACTCCAGACTAGTCTGTGTAAACTGTACTGTCCCACTCCAGACTAGTCTGTGTAAACTGTACTGTCCCACTCCAGTCTAGTCTGTGTAAACTGTACTGTCCCACTCCAGACTAGTCTGTGTAAACTGTACTGTCCCACTCCAGACTATTCTGTGTAAACTGTACTGTCCCACTCCAGACTAGTCTGTGTAAACTGTACTGTCCCACTCCAGTCTAGTCTGTGTAAACTGTACTGTCCCACTCCAGACTAGTCTGTGTAAACTGTACTGTCCCACTCCAGTCTAGTCTGTGTAAACTGTACTGTCCCACTCCAGTCTAGTCTGTGTAAACTGTATTGTCCCACTCCAGACTAGTCTGTGTAAACTGTACTGTCCCACTCCAGACTATTCTGTGTAAACTGTACTGTCCCACTCCAGACTAGTCTGTGTAAACTGTACTGTCCCACTCCAGTCTAGTCTGTGTAAACTGTACTGTCCCACTCCAGACTAGTCTGTGTAAACTGTACTGTCCCACTCCAGACTAGTCTGTGTAAACTGTACTGTCCCACTCCAAACTAGTCTGTGTAAACTGCACTGTCCCACTCCAGACTATTCTGTGTAAACTGTACTGTCCCACTCCAGACTAGTCTGTGTAAACTGTACTGTCCCACTCCAAACTAGTCTGTGTAAACTGCACTGTCCCACTCCAGTCTAGATTGTGTAAACTGTACTGTCCCACTCCAGACTAGTCTGTGTAAACTGTACTGTCCCACTCCAGACTAGTCTGTGTAAACTGCAATGTCCCACTCCAGACTAGTCTGTGTAAACTGTACTGTCCCACTCCAGACTAGTCTGTGTAAACTGTACTGTCCCACTCCAGACTAGTCTGTGTAAACTGTACTGTCCCACTCCAGACTAGTCTGTGTAAACTGTATTGTCCCACTCCAGACTATTCTGTGTAAACTGTACTGTCCCACTGCAGACTAGTCTGTGTAAACTGTATTGTCCCACTCCAGACTATTCTGTGTAAACTGTACTGTCCCACTGCAGACTAGTCTGTGTAAACTGTACTGTCCCACTCCAGTCTATTCTGTGTAAAAAGTACTGTCCCACTCCAGACTATTCTGTGTAAACTGTACTGTCCCACTCCAGTCTAGTCTGTGTAAACTGTACTGTCCCACTCCAGACTATTCTGTTTAAACTGTACTGTCCCACTCCAGTCTAGTCTGTGTAAACTGTACTGTCCCACTCCAGACTAGTCTGCGTAAACTGGACTGTCCCACTCCAGACTAGTCTGCGTAAACTGTACTGTCCCACTCCAGACTAGTCTGTGTAAACTGTACTGTCCCACTCCAGACTATTCTGTGTAAACTGTACTGTCCCACACCAGACTAGTCTGTGTAAACTGTACTGTCCCACTCCAGTCTCGTCTGTGTAAACTGCACTGTCCTACTCCAGACTAGTCTATGTCAACTGTACTGTCCCACTCCAGACTAGTCTGTGTAAACTGTACTGTCCCACTCCAGACTAGTCTGCGTAAACTGTACTGTCCCACTCCAGACTAGTCTGTGTAAACTGTACTGTCCCACTCCAGACTAGTCTGTGTAAACTGTACTGTCCCACTCCAGCCTAGTCTGTGTAAACTGTACTGTCCCACTCCAGACTAGTCTGTGTAAACTGTACTGTCCCACTCCAGACTAGTCTGCGTAAACTGTACTGTCCCACTCCAGACTAGTCTGTGTAAACTGTACTGTCCCACTCCAGCCTAGTCTGTGTAAACTGTACTGTCCCACTCCAGACTAGTCTGTGTAAACTGTACTGTCCCACTCCAGCCTAGTCTGTGTAAACTGTACTGTCCCACTCCAGACTAGTCTGTGTAAACTGTACTGTCCCACTCCAGACTAGTCTGTGTAAACTGTACTGTCCCACTCCAATCTAGTCTAGTTAAACTGTACTGTCCCACTCCAGACTAGTCTGTGTAAACTGTACTGTCCCACTCCAATCTAGTCTATGTAAACTGGACTGTCCCACTCCAGACTAGTCTGTGTAAACTGTACTGTCCCACTCCAGACTAGTCTGTGTAAACTGCACTGTCCCACTCCAGTCTAGTCTGTGTAAACTGTACTGTCCCACTCCAGACTAGTCTGTGTAAACTGTACTGTCCCACTCCAGACTAGTCTGTGTAAACTGTACTGTCCCACTCCAGACTATTCTGTGAAAACTGTACTGTCCCACTCCAGTCTAGTCTGTGTAAACTGTACTGTCCCACTCCAGACTATTCTGTGTAAACTGTACTGTCCCACTCCAGACTATTCTGTGTAAACTGCTGTCCCACTCCAGACTAGTCTGCGTAAACTGGACTGTCCCACTCCAGACTAGTCTGTGTAAACTGTACTGTCCCACTCCAGACTAGTCTGTGTAAACTGTACTGTCCCACTCCAGACTAGTCTGTGTAAACTGTACTGTCCCACTCCAGACTAGTCTGTGTAAACTGTACTGTCCCACTCCAGTCTAGTCTGTGTAAACTGTACTGTCCCACTCCAGTCTAGTCTGTGTAAACTGTACTGTCCCACTCCAGACTAGTCTGCGTAAACTGGACTGTCCCACTCCAGACTAGTCTGCGTAAACTGTACTGTCCCACTCCAGTCTAGTCTGTGTAAACTGTACTGTCCCACTCCAGTCTAGTCTGTGTAAACTGTACTGTCCCACTACAGACTAGTCTGCGTAAACTGGACTGTCCCACTCCAGACTAGTCTGCGTAAACTGGACTGTCCCACTCCAGACTAGTCTGCGTAAACTGGACTGTCCCACTCCAGACTAGTCTGCGTAAACTGTACTGTCCCACTCCAGACTATTCTGTGTAAACTGTACTGTCCCACTCCAGACTAGTCTGTGTAAACTGTACTGTCCCACTCCAGACTAGTCTGTGTAAACTGTACTGTCCCACTCCAGACTAGTCTGTGTAAACTGTACTGTCCCACTCCAGGCTAGTCTGTGTAAACTGTACTGTCCCACTCCAGACTAGTCTGTGTAAACTGCACTGTCCCACTCCAGTCTAGTCTGTGTAAACTGTACTGTCCCACTCCAGACTAGTCTGTGTAAACTGTACTGTCCCACTCCAGACTAGTC
>NW_028226299.1:0-50578 GCF_052327205.1 Somniosus microcephalus | reverse complement strand
CCATCAACCCCACCTACCCCATCTCCATCAACCCCACCTACCCCATCTCCATCAACCCCACCTACCCCATCTCCATCAACCCCACCTACCCCATCTCCATCAACCTCACCTACCCCATCTCCATCAACCCCACCTACCCCATCTCCATCAACCTCACCTACCCCTTCTCCATCAACCCCACCTACCCCATCTCCATCAACCCGACCTACCACATCTCCATCAACCTCGCGTACCCCATCTCCATCAACCCCACCAACCCCATCTCCATCAACCCCACCTACCCCATCTCCATCAACCCCACCTACCCCATCTCCATCAACCCCACCCCATCTCCATCAACCGCACCTACCCCATCTCCATCAACCCCACCTACCCCATCTCCATCAACCCCACCCCATCTCCATCAACCGCACCTACCCCATCTCCATCAACCCCACCGACCCCATCTCCATCAACCCCACCTACCCCATCTCCATCAACCTCGCGTACCCCATCTCCATCAACCCCACCTACCCCATCTCCATCAACCCCACCTACCCCATTTCCATCAACCCCACGTACCCCATCTCCATCAACCTCACCTACCCCATGTCCATCAACCCCACCTATCCCATCGCCATCAACCCCACCTACCCCATCTCCATCAACCCCACCTACCCCATCTCCATCAACCTCACCAACCCCATCTCCATCAACCCCACCTACCCCATCTCCATCAACCCCACCTACCCCATCTCCATCAACCTCACCTACCCCATCTCCATCAACCCCACCTACCCCATCTCCATCAACCTCACCAACCCCATCTCCATCAACCTCACCTACCCCATCTCCATCAACCCCACATACCCCATCTCCATCAACCTCACCTACCCCATCTCCACCAACCCCATCTGCCCCATCTCCATCAACCTCACGTACCCCATCTCCATCAACCCCACCTACCCCATCTCCATCAACCCCACCTACCCCATCTCCATCAACCCCACCCCATCTCCATCAACCCCATCTCCATCAACCCCACCTTCCCCATCTCCATCAACCCCACTTACCCCAACTCCTTCAACCCCACCTCCCCCATCTCCATCAAACCCACCTACCCCATCTCCATCAACCTCACCTACCCCATCTCCATCAACCACACCTACCCCATCTCCATCAACATCACACACCCCATCTCCATCAACCCCACCTACCCCATCTCCATCAACCTCGCGTACCCCATCTCCATCAACCCCACCTACCCCATCTCCATCAACCCCACCTACCCCATCTCCATCAACCCCACCTACCCCATCTCCATCAACCTCACCTACCCCATCTACATCAACCCCACCTACCCCATCGCCATCAACCCCACCTACCCCATCTCCATCAACCCCACCTACCCCATCTCCATCAACCCCACCCCATCTCCATCAACCCCAACTACCCCATCTCCATGAACCCCAGCTGCCCCATCTCCATCAACCCCAACTACCCCATCTCCATCAACCCCACCAACCCCATCTCCATCAACCCCACCTTCCCCATCTCCATCAACCCCACTTACCCCAACTCCATCAACCCCACCTCCCCCATCTCCATCAACCTCACCTACCCCATCTCCATCAAACCCACCTACCCCATCTCCATCAACCTCACCTACCCCATCTCCATCAACCCCACCTACCCCATCTCCATCAACACCACCGACCCCATCTCCATCAACCCCACCTACCCCATCTTCATCAACCTCACCTACCCCATCTCCATCAACCCCACCTACCCCATCTCCATCAACCTCACCTACCCCAACTCCATCAACCCCACCTACCCCATCTCCATCAACATCACCCACCCCATCTCCATCAACCCCACCTACCCCATCTCCATCAACCCCACCTACCCCATCTCCATCAACCTCGCGTACCCCATCTCCATCAACCCCACCTACCCCATCTCCATCAACCCCACCTAGCCCATCTCCATCAACCCCACCTACCCCATCTCCATCAACCTCACCTACCCCATCTCCATCAACCCCACCTACCCCATCGCCATCAACCCCACCTACCCCATCTCCATCAACCCCACCTACCCCATCTCCATCAACCCCACCCCATCTCCATCAACCCCACCTACCCCATCTCCATGAACCCCAGCTGCCCCATCTCCATCAACCCCAACTACCCCATCTCCATCAACCCCACCAACCCCATCTCCATCAACCTCACCTACCCCATCTCCATCAACCCCACCTACCCCATCTCCATCAACCTCACCTACCCCATCTCCATCAACCCCACCTACCCCATCTCCATCAACCCCACCTACCCCATCTCCATCAACCCCACCTACCCCATCTCCATCAACCCCACCTACCCCATCTCCATCAACCCCACCTACCCCATCTCCATCAACCTCACCTACCCCATCTCCATCAACCCCACCTACCCCATCTCCATCAACCTCACCTACCCCATCTCCATCAACCCCACCTACCCCATCTCCATCAACCTCACCTACCCCATCTCCATCAACCCCACCTACCCCATCTCCATCAACCCCACCAACCCCATCTCCATCAACCCCACCTACCCCATCTCCATCAACCCCACCTACCCCATCTCCATCAACCCCACCTACCCCATCTCCATCAACCCCACCAACCCCATCTCCATCAACCTCACCTACCCCATCTCCATCAACCCCACCTACCCCATCTCCATCAACCTCACCTACCCCATCTCCACCAACCCCATCTGCCCCATCTCCATCAACCTCACGTACCCCATCTCCATCAACCCCACCTACCCCATCTCCATCAACCCCACCTACCCCATCTCCATCAACCCCACCCCATCTCCATCAACCCCACCTACCCCATCTCCATCAACCCCACCTACCCCATCTCCATCAACCTCGTGTACCCCATCTCCATCAACCCCACCTACCCCATCTCCATCAACCCCACCTACCCCATCTCCATCAACCCCACCTACCCCATCTCCATCAACCTCACGTACCCCATCTCCATCAACCCCACCTACCCCATCTCCATCAACCCCACCTACCCCATCTCCATCAACCTCACCTACCCCATCTCCATCAACCCCACCTACCCCAACTCGATCAACCCCACCTACCCCATCCCCATCAACCCCACCTACCCCATCTCCATCAACCTCACCTACCCCATCTCCATCAACCCCACCTACCCCATCTCCATCAACCCCACCTACCCCATCTCCATCAACCCCACCTTCCCCATCTCCATCAACCCCACCTACCCCATCTCCATCAACCCCACCTACCCCAACTCCATCAACCCCACCTCCATCAACCTCACCTACCCCATCTCCATCAACCCCACCAACCCCATCTCCATCAACCCCACCTACCCCATCTCCATCAACCCCACCGACCCCAACTCCATCAACCCCACCTACCCCATCTCCATCAACCTCACCTACCCCATCTCCATCAACCCCACCTACCCCATCTCCATTAGCCCCACCTACCCCATCTCCATCAACCTCGCGTACCCCATCTCCATCAACTGCATCTACCCCATCTCCATCAACCTCACCTACCCCACCTCCATCAACCCCACCTACCCCATCTCCATCAACCTCGCGTACCCCATCTCCATCAACCCCACCTACCCCATCTCCATCAACCTCACCTACCCCATCTCCATCAACCCCACCTACCCCATCTCCATCAACCCCACCTACCCCATCTCCATCAACCTCACGTACCCCATCTGCATCAACTCCACCTACCCCATCTCCACCAACCCCACCGACCCCATCTCCATGAACCCCACCTACCCCATCTCCATCAACCTCACGTACCCCAACTCCATCAACCCCCCCTACCCCATCTCCATCAACCCCAACTACCCCATCTCCATCAACCTCACCGACCGCATCTCCATCAACCCCACCTACCCCATCTCCATCAACCCCACCTACCCCATCTCCATCAACCTCACCTACCCCATCTCCATCAACCCCACCTACCCCAACTCCATCAACCCCACCTACCCCATCTCCATCAACCTCACCTACCCCATCTCCATCAACCCCACCTACCCCATCTCCATCAACCTCACCTACCCCAGCTCCATCAACCCCACCTACCCCATCTCCATCAACCTCACCGACCCCATCTCCATCAACCCCACCTACCCCATCTCCATCAACCTCACCTACCGCATCTCCATCAACCCCACCTACCCCATCTCCATCAACCTCACCTACCCCATCTCCATCAACCCCACCTACCCCATCTCCATCAACATCACCCACCCCATCTCCATCAACCCCACCTACCCCATCTCCATCAACCCCACCTACCCCATCTCCATCAACCCCACCTACCCCATCTCCATCAACCCCACCAACCCCGTCGCCATCAACCCCACCTACCCCATCTCCATCAACCCCACCTACCCCATCTCCATCAACCCCACCCCATCTCCATCAACCCCACCTACCCCATCTCCATCAACCCCAGCTGCCCCATCTCCATCAACCCCAGCTACCCCATCTCCATCAACCCCACCTACATCAACCTCACCTACCCCATCTCCATCAACCCCACCTACCCCATCTCCATCAACCCCACCTACCGCATCTCCATCAACATCGTGTACCCCATCTCCATCAACCCCACCTACCCGATCTCCATCAACCCCACCTACCCCATCTCCATCAACCCCACCTACCCCATCTCCATCAACCTCACGTACCCCATCTCCATCAACCCCACCTACCCCATCTCCATCAACCCCACCTACCCCATCTCCATCAACCTCACCTACCCCATCTCCATCAACCCCACCTACCCCAACTCGATCAACCCCACCTACCCCATCCCCATCAACCCCACCTACCCCATCTCCATCAACCTCACCTACCCCATCTCCATCAACCACACCTACCCCAACTCCATCAACCCCACCTACCCCATCTCCATCAATCCCACCTACCCCATCTCCACCAACCCCACCTACCCCAACTCCATCAACCCCACCTACCCCATCTCCATCAACCTCACCTACCCTATCTCCATCAACCCCACCAACCCCATCTCCATCAACCCCACCTACCCCATCTCCATCAACCCCACCTACCCCAACTCCATCAACCCCACCTACCCCATCTCCATCAACCCCACCTACCCCATCTCCATCAACCTCACCCACCCCATCTCCATCAACCCCACCTACCCCATCTCCATCAACCCCACCTCCCCCATCTCCATCAACCTCGCGTACCCCATCTCCATCAACCCCACCTCCCCCATCTCCATCAAACTCACCTACCGCATCTCCATCAACCCCACCTACCCCATCTCCATCAACCCCACGTACCCCATCTCCATCAACCTCACGTACCCCATCTCCATCAACCCCACCTACCCCATCTCCAGCAACCTCACCTACCCCATCTCCATCAACCTCACCTACCCCATCTCCCTCAACCCCACCTACCCCAACTCCATCAACCCCACCTACCCCATCTCCATCAACCCCACCTACCCCATCTCCATCAACCTCACCTACCCCATCTCCATCAAACCCACCTACCCCAACTCCATCAACCCCACCTACCCCATCTCCATCAACCCCACCTACCCCATCTCCATCAACCCCACCTACCCCATCTCCATCAACCCCAACTAACCCAACTCCATCAACCCCACCTACCCCATCTCCATCAACCTCACGTACCCCATCTCCATCAACCCCACCAATCCCATCTCCATCAACCCCACCTTCCCCATCTCCATCAACCCCACTTACCCCAACTCCATCAACCCCACCTCCCCCATCTCCATCAACCTCACCTACCCCATCTCCATCAAACCCACCTACCCCATCTCCATCAACCTCACCTACCCCATCTTCATCAACCCCACCTACCCCATCTCCATCAACACCACCGACCCCATCTCCATCAACCCCACCTACCCCATCTTCATCAACCTCACCTACCCCATCTCCATCAACCCCACCTACCCCATCTCCATCAACCTCACCTACCCCATCTCCATCAACCCCACCTACCCCATCTCCATCAACATCACCCACCCCATCTCCATCAACCCCACCTACCCCATCTCCATCAACCTCGCGTACCCCATCTCCATCAACCCCACCTACCCCATCTCCATCAACCCCACCGACCCCATCTCCATCAACCCCACCTACCCCATCTCCATTAACCTCAAATACCCCATCTCCATCAACCCCACCTACCCCATCGCCATCAACCCCACCTACCCCATCTCCATCAACCCCACCTACCCCATCTCCATCAACCCCACCCCATCTCCATCAACCCCACCTACCCCATCTCCATGAACCCCAGCTGCCCCATCTCCATCAACCCCACCAACCCCATCTCCATCAACATCACCTACCCCATCTCCATCAACCCCACCTACCCCATCTCCATCAACCTCACCGACCCCATCTCCATCAACCCCACCTACCCCATCTCCATCAACCCCACCTACCCCATCTCCATCAACCCCACCTACCCCATCTCCATCAACCCCACCTACCCCATCTCCATCAACCCCACCTACCCCATCTCCATCAACCTCACCTACCCCATCTCCATCAACCCCACCTACCCCATCTCCATCAACCTCACCTACACCTTCTCCATCAACCCCACCTACCCCATCTCCATCAACCCGACCTACCACATCTCCATCAACCTCGCGTACCCCATCTCCATCAACCCCACCAACCCCATCTCCATCAACCCCACCTACCCCATCTCCATCAACCCCACCTACCCCATCTCCATCAACCCCACCCCATCTCCATCAACCGCACCTACCCCATCTCCATCAACCCCACCTACCCCATCTCCATCAACCCCACCCCATCTCCATCAACCGCACCTACCCCATCTCCATCAACCCCACCGACCCCATCTCCATCAACCCCACCTACCCCATCTCCATCAACCTCGCGTACCCCATCTCCATCAACCCCACCTACCCCATCTCCATCAACCCCACCTACCCCATTTCCATCAACCCCACGTACCCCATCTCCATCAACCTCACCTACCCCATGTCCATCAACCCCACCTATCCCATCGCCATCAACCCCACCTACCCCATCTCCATCAACCCCACCTACCCCATCTCCATCAACCTCACCAACCCCATCTCCATCAACCCCACCTACCCCATCTCCATCAACCCCACCTACCCCATCTCCATCAACCTCACCTACCCCATCTCCATCAACCCCACCTACCCCATCTCCATCAACCTCACCAACCCCATCTCCATCAACCTCACCTACCCCATCTCCATCAACCCCACATACCCCATCTCCATCAACCTCACCTACCCCATCTCCACCAACCCCATCTGCCCCATCTCCATCAACCTCACGTACCCCATCTCCATCAACCCCACCTACCCCATCTCCATCAACCCCACCTACCCCATCTCCATCAACCCCACCCCATCTCCATCAACCCCATCTCCATCAACCCCACCTTCCCCATCTCCATCAACCCCACTTACCCCAACTCCTTCAACCCCACCTCCCCCATCTCCATCAAACCCACCTACCCCATCTCCATCAACCTCACCTACCCCATCTCCATCAACCACACCTACCCCATCTCCATCAACATCACACACCCCATCTCCATCAACCCCACCTACCCCATCTCCATCAACCTCGCGTACCCCATCTCCATCAACCCCACCTACCCCATCTCCATCAACCCCACCTACCCCATCTCCATCAACCCCACCTACCCCATCTCCATCAACCTCACCTACCCCATCTACATCAACCCCACCTACCCCATCGCCATCAACCCCACCTACCCCATCTCCATCAACCCCACCTACCCCATCTCCATCAACCCCACCCCATCTCCATCAACCCCAACTACCCCATCTCCATGAACCCCAGCTGCCCCATCTCCATCAACCCCAACTACCCCATCTCCATCAACCCCACCAACCCCATCTCCATCAACCCCACCTTCCCCATCTCCATCAACCCCACTTACCCCAACTCCATCAACCCCACCTCCCCCATCTCCATCAACCTCACCTACCCCATCTCCATCAAACCCACCTACCCCATCTCCATCAACCTCACCTACCCCATCTCCATCAACCCCACCTACCCCATCTCCATCAACACCACCGACCCCATCTCCATCAACCCCACCTACCCCATCTTCATCAACCTCACCTACCCCATCTCCATCAACCCCACCTACCCCATCTCCATCAACCTCACCTACCCCAACTCCATCAACCCCACCTACCCCATCTCCATCAACATCACCCACCCCATCTCCATCAACCCCACCTACCCCATCTCCATCAACCCCACCTACCCCATCTCCATCAACCTCGCGTACCCCATCTCCATCAACCCCACCTACCCCATCTCCATCAACCCCACCTAGCCCATCTCCATCAACCCCACCTACCCCATCTCCATCAACCTCACCTACCCCATCTCCATCAACCCCACCTACCCCATCGCCATCAACCCCACCTACCCCATCTCCATCAACCCCACCTACCCCATCTCCATCAACCCCACCCCATCTCCATCAACCCCACCTACCCCATCTCCATGAACCCCAGCTGCCCCATCTCCATCAACCCCAACTACCCCATCTCCATCAACCCCACCAACCCCATCTCCATCAACCTCACCTACCCCATCTCCATCAACCCCACCTACCCCATCTCCATCAACCTCACCTACCCCATCTCCATCAACCCCACCTACCCCATCTCCATCAACCCCACCTACCCCATCTCCATCAACCCCACCTACCCCATCTCCATCAACCCCACCTACCCCATCTCCATCAACCCCACCTACCCCATCTCCATCAACCTCACCTACCCCATCTCCATCAACCCCACCTACCCCATCTCCATCAACCTCACCTACCCCATCTCCATCAACCCCACCTACCCCATCTCCATCAACCTCACCTACCCCATCTCCATCAACCCCACCTACCCCATCTCCATCAACCCCACCAACCCCATCTCCATCAACCCCACCTACCCCATCTCCATCAACCCCACCTACCCCATCTCCATCAACCCCACCTACCCCATCTCCATCAACCCCACCAACCCCATCTCCATCAACCTCACCTACCCCATCTCCATCAACCCCACCTACCCCATCTCCATCAACCTCACCTACCCCATCTCCACCAACCCCATCTGCCCCATCTCCATCAACCTCACGTACCCCATCTCCATCAACCCCACCTACCCCATCTCCATCAACCCCACCTACCCCATCTCCATCAACCCCACCCCATCTCCATCAACCCCACCTACCCCATCTCCATCAACCCCACCTACCCCATCTCCATCAACCTCGTGTACCCCATCTCCATCAACCCCACCTACCCCATCTCCATCAACCCCACCTACCCCATCTCCATCAACCCCACCTACCCCATCTCCATCAACCTCACGTACCCCATCTCCATCAACCCCACCTACCCCATCTCCATCAACCCCACCTACCCCATCTCCATCAACCTCACCTACCCCATCTCCATCAACCCCACCTACCCCAACTCGATCAACCCCACCTACCCCATCCCCATCAACCCCACCTACCCCATCTCCATCAACCTCACCTACCCCATCTCCATCAACCCCACCTACCCCATCTCCATCAACCCCACCTACCCCATCTCCATCAACCCCACCTTCCCCATCTCCATCAACCCCACCTACCCCATCTCCATCAACCCCACCTACCCCAACTCCATCAACCCCACCTCCATCAACCTCACCTACCCCATCTCCATCAACCCCACCAACCCCATCTCCATCAACCCCACCTACCCCATCTCCATCAACCCCACCGACCCCAACTCCATCAACCCCACCTACCCCATCTCCATCAACCTCACCTACCCCATCTCCATCAACCCCACCTACCCCATCTCCATTAGCCCCACCTACCCCATCTCCATCAACCTCGCGTACCCCATCTCCATCAACTGCATCTACCCCATCTCCATCAACCTCACCTACCCCACCTCCATCAACCCCACCTACCCCATCTCCATCAACCTCGCGTACCCCATCTCCATCAACCCCACCTACCCCATCTCCATCAACCTCACCTACCCCATCTCCATCAACCCCACCTACCCCATCTCCATCAACCCCACCTACCCCATCTCCATCAACCTCACGTACCCCATCTGCATCAACTCCACCTACCCCATCTCCACCAACCCCACCGACCCCATCTCCATGAACCCCACCTACCCCATCTCCATCAACCTCACGTACCCCAACTCCATCAACCCCCCCTACCCCATCTCCATCAACCCCAACTACCCCATCTCCATCAACCTCACCGACCGCATCTCCATCAACCCCACCTACCCCATCTCCATCAACCCCACCTACCCCATCTCCATCAACCTCACCTACCCCATCTCCATCAACCCCACCTACCCCAACTCCATCAACCCCACCTACCCCATCTCCATCAACCTCACCTACCCCATCTCCATCAACCCCACCTACCCCATCTCCATCAACCTCACCTACCCCAGCTCCATCAACCCCACCTACCCCATCTCCATCAACCTCACCGACCCCATCTCCATCAACCCCACCTACCCCATCTCCATCAACCTCACCTACCGCATCTCCATCAACCCCACCTACCCCATCTCCATCAACCTCACCTACCCCATCTCCATCAACCCCACCTACCCCATCTCCATCAACATCACCCACCCCATCTCCATCAACCCCACCTACCCCATCTCCATCAACCCCACCTACCCCATCTCCATCAACCCCACCTACCCCATCTCCATCAACCCCACCAACCCCGTCGCCATCAACCCCACCTACCCCATCTCCATCAACCCCACCTACCCCATCTCCATCAACCCCACCCCATCTCCATCAACCCCACCTACCCCATCTCCATCAACCCCAGCTGCCCCATCTCCATCAACCCCAGCTACCCCATCTCCATCAACCCCACCTACATCAACCTCACCTACCCCATCTCCATCAACCCCACCTACCCCATCTCCATCAACCCCACCTACCGCATCTCCATCAACATCGTGTACCCCATCTCCATCAACCCCACCTACCCGATCTCCATCAACCCCACCTACCCCATCTCCATCAACCCCACCTACCCCATCTCCATCAACCTCACGTACCCCATCTCCATCAACCCCACCTACCCCATCTCCATCAACCCCACCTACCCCATCTCCATCAACCTCACCTACCCCATCTCCATCAACCCCACCTACCCCAACTCGATCAACCCCACCTACCCCATCCCCATCAACCCCACCTACCCCATCTCCATCAACCTCACCTACCCCATCTCCATCAACCACACCTACCCCAACTCCATCAACCCCACCTACCCCATCTCCATCAATCCCACCTACCCCATCTCCACCAACCCCACCTACCCCAACTCCATCAACCCCACCTACCCCATCTCCATCAACCTCACCTACCCTATCTCCATCAACCCCACCAACCCCATCTCCATCAACCCCACCTACCCCATCTCCATCAACCCCACCTACCCCAACTCCATCAACCCCACCTACCCCATCTCCATCAACCCCACCTACCCCATCTCCATCAACCTCACCCACCCCATCTCCATCAACCCCACCTACCCCATCTCCATCAACCCCACCTCCCCCATCTCCATCAACCTCGCGTACCCCATCTCCATCAACCCCACCTCCCCCATCTCCATCAAACTCACCTACCGCATCTCCATCAACCCCACCTACCCCATCTCCATCAACCCCACGTACCCCATCTCCATCAACCTCACGTACCCCATCTCCATCAACCCCACCTACCCCATCTCCAGCAACCTCACCTACCCCATCTCCATCAACCTCACCTACCCCATCTCCCTCAACCCCACCTACCCCAACTCCATCAACCCCACCTACCCCATCTCCATCAACCCCACCTACCCCATCTCCATCAACCTCACCTACCCCATCTCCATCAAACCCACCTACCCCAACTCCATCAACCCCACCTACCCCATCTCCATCAACCCCACCTACCCCATCTCCATCAACCCCACCTACCCCATCTCCATCAACCCCAACTAACCCAACTCCATCAACCCCACCTACCCCATCTCCATCAACCTCACGTACCCCATCTCCATCAACCCCACCAATCCCATCTCCATCAACCCCACCTTCCCCATCTCCATCAACCCCACTTACCCCAACTCCATCAACCCCACCTCCCCCATCTCCATCAACCTCACCTACCCCATCTCCATCAAACCCACCTACCCCATCTCCATCAACCTCACCTACCCCATCTTCATCAACCCCACCTACCCCATCTCCATCAACACCACCGACCCCATCTCCATCAACCCCACCTACCCCATCTTCATCAACCTCACCTACCCCATCTCCATCAACCCCACCTACCCCATCTCCATCAACCTCACCTACCCCATCTCCATCAACCCCACCTACCCCATCTCCATCAACATCACCCACCCCATCTCCATCAACCCCACCTACCCCATCTCCATCAACCTCGCGTACCCCATCTCCATCAACCCCACCTACCCCATCTCCATCAACCCCACCGACCCCATCTCCATCAACCCCACCTACCCCATCTCCATTAACCTCAAATACCCCATCTCCATCAACCCCACCTACCCCATCTCCATGAACCCCAGCTGCCCCATCTCCATCAACCCCAACTACCCCATCTCCATCAACCCCACCAACCCCATCTCCATCAACCTCACCTACCCCATCTCCATCAACCCCACCTACCCCATCTCCATCAACCTCACCTACCCCATCTCCATCAACCCCACCTACCCCATCTCCATCAACCCCACCTACCCCATCTCCATCAACCCCACCTACCCCATCTCCATCAACCCCACCTACCCCATCTCCATCAACCCCACCTACCCCATCTCCATCAACCTCACCTACCCCATCTCCATCAACCCCACCTACCCCATCTCCATCAACCTCACCTACCCCATCTCCATCAACCCCACCTACCCCATCTCCATCAACCTCACCTACCCCATCTCCATCAACCCCACCTACCCCATCTCCATCAACCCCACCAACCCCATCTCCATCAACCCCACCTACCCCATCTCCATCAACCCCACCTACCCCATCTCCATCAACCCCACCTACCCCATCTCCATCAACCCCACCAACCCCATCTCCATCAACCTCACCTACCCCATCTCCATCAACCCCACCTACCCCATCTCCATCAACCTCACCTACCCCATCTCCACCAACCCCATCTGCCCCATCTCCATCAACCTCACGTACCCCATCTCCATCAACCCCACCTACCCCATCTCCATCAACCCCACCTACCCCATCTCCATCAACCCCACCCCATCTCCATCAACCCCACCTACCCCATCTCCATCAACCCCACCTACCCCATCTCCATCAACCTCGTGTACCCCATCTCCATCAACCCCACCTACCCCATCTCCATCAACCCCACCTACCCCATCTCCATCAACCCCACCTACCCCATCTCCATCAACCTCACGTACCCCATCTCCATCAACCCCCACCTACCCCATCTCCATCAACCCCACCTACCCCATCTCCATCAACCTCACCTACCCCATCTCCATCAACCCCACCTACCCCAACTCGATCAACCCCACCTACCCCATCCCCATCAACCCCACCTACCCCATCTCCATCAACCTCACCTACCCCATCTCCATCAACCCCACCTACCCCATCTCCATCAACCCCACCTACCCCATCTCCATCAACCCCCACCTTCCCCATCTCCATCAACCCCACCTACCCCATCTCCATCAACCCCACCTACCCCAACTCCATCAACCCCACCTCCATCAACCTCACCTACCCCATCTCCATCAACCCCACCAACCCCATCTCCATCAACCCCACCTACCCCATCTCCATCAACCCCACCGACCCCAACTCCATCAACCCCACCTACCCCATCTCCATCAACCTCACCTACCCCATCTCCATCAACCCCACCTACCCCATCTCCATTAGCCCCACCTACCCCCATCTCCATCAACCTCGCGTACCCCATCTCCATCAACTGCATCTACCCCATCTCCATCAACCTCACCTACCCCACCTCCATCAACCCCACCTACCCCATCTCCATCATCTCCATCAACCTCAGCGTACCCCATCTCCATCAACCCCACCTACCCCATCTCCATCAACGCTCACCTACCCCATCTCCATCAACCCCACCTACCCCATCTCCATCAACCCCACCTACCCCATCTCCATCAACCTCACGTACCCCATCTGCATCAACTCCACCTACCCCATCTCCACCAACCCCACCGACCCCATCTCCATGAACCCACCTACCCCATCTCCATCAACCTCACGTACCCCAACTCCATCAACCCCCCCTACCCCATCTCCATCAACCCCAACTACCCCATCTCCATCAACCTCACCGACCGCATCTCCATCAACCCCACCTACCCCATCTCCATCAACCCCACCTACCCCATCTCCATCAACCTCACCTACCCCATCTCCATCAACCCCACCTACCCCAACTCCATCAACCCCTCCTACCCCATCTCCATCAACCTCACCTACCCCATCTCCATCAACCCCACTACCCCATCTCCATCAACCTCACCTACCCCAGCTCCATCAACCCCACCTACCCCATCTCCATCAACCTCACCGACCCCATCTCCATCAACCCCACCTACCCATCATCTCATCAACCTCACCTACCGCATCTCCATCAACCCCACCTACCCCATCTCCATCAACCTCACCTACCCCATCTCCATCAACCCCACCTACCCCATCTCCATCAACATCACCCACCCCATCTCCATCAACCCCACCTACCCCATCTCCATCAACCCCACCTACCCCATCTCCATCAACCCCACCTACCCCATCTCCATCAACCCCACAACCCCGTCGCCATCAACCCACCTACCCCATCTCCATCAACCCCACCTACCCCATCTCCATCAACCCCACCCCATCTCCATCAACCCCACCTACCCCATCTCCATCAACCCCAGCTGCCCCATCTCCATCAACCCCAGCTACCCCATCTCATCAACCCCACCTACATCAACCTCACCTACCCCATCTCCATCAACCCCACCTACCCCATCTCCATCAACCCCACCTACCGCATCTCCATCAACATCGTGTACCCCATCTCCATCAACCCCACCTACCCGATCTCCATCAACCCCACCTACCCCATCTCCATCAACCCCACCTACCCCATCTCCATCAACCTCACGTACCCCATCTCCATCAACCCCACCTACCCCATCTCCATCAACCCCACCTACCCCATCTCCATCAACCTCACCTACCCCATCTCCATCAACCCCACCTACCCCAACTCGATCAACCCCACCTACCCCATCCCCATCAACCCCACCTACCCCATCTCCATCAACCTCACCTACCCCATCTCCATCAACCACACCTACCCCAACTCCATCAACCCCACCTACCCCATCTCCATCAATCCCACCTACCCCATCTCCACCAACCCCACCTACCCCAACTCCATCAACCCCACCTACCCCATCTCCATCAACCTCACCTACCCTATCTCCATCAACCCCACCAACCCCATCTCCATCAACCCCACCTACCCCATCTCCATCAACCCCACCTACCCCAACTCCATCAACCCCACCTACCCCATCTCCATCAACCCCACCCTACCCCATCTCCATCAACCTCACCCACCCCATCTCCATCAACCCCACCTACCCCATCTCCATCAACCCCACCTCCCCCATCTCCATCAACCTCGCGTACCCCATCTCCATCAACCCCACCTCCCCCCATCTCCATCAAACTCACCTACCGCATCTCCATCAACCCCCACCTACCCCATCTCCATCAACCCCACGTACCCCATCTCCATCAACCTCACGTACCCCATCTCCATCAACACCCACCTACCCCATCTCCAGCAACCTCACCTACCCCATCTCCATCAACCTCACCTACCCCATCTCCCTCAACCCCACCTACCCCAACTCCATCAACCCCACCTACCCCATCTCCATCAACCCCACCTACCCCATCTCCATCAACCTCACCTACCCCATCTCCATCAACCCACCTACCCCAACTCCATCAACCCCCACCTACCCCATCTCCATCAACCCCACCTACCCCATCTCCATCAACCCCACCTACCCCATCTCCATCAACCCCAACTAACCCAACTCCATCAACCCCACCTACCCCATCTCCATCAACCTCACGTACCCCATCTCCATCAACCCCACCAATCCCATCTCCATCAACCCCACCTTCCCCATCTCCATCAACCCCACTTACCCCAACTCCATCAACCCCACCTCCCCCATCTCCATCAACCTCACCTACCCCATCTCCATCAAACCCACCTACCCCCATCTCCATCAACCTCACCTACCCCATCTTCATCAACCCCACCTACCCCATCTCCATCAACACCACCGACCCCCATCTCCATCAACCCCCACCTACCCCATCTTCATCAACCTCACCTACCCCATCTCCATCAACCCCACCTACCCCATCTCCATCAACCTCACCTACCCCATCTCCATCAACCCCACCTACCCCATCTCCATCAACATCACCCACCCCATCTCCATCAACCCCACCTACCCCATCTCCATCAACCTCGCGTACCCCATCTCCATCAACCCCACCTACCCCATCTCCATCAACCCCACCGACCCCCATCTCCATCAACCCCACCTACCCCATCTCCATTAACCTCAAATACCCCATCTCCATCAACCCCACCTACCCCATCGCCATCAACCCCACCTACCCCATCTCCATCAACCCCACCTACCCCATCTCCATCAACCCCACCCCATCTCCATCAACCCCACCTACCCGCATCTCCATGAACCCCAGCTGCCCCATCTCCATCAACCCCACCAACCCCATCTCCATCAACATCACCTACCCCATCTCCATCAACCCCACCTACCCCATCTCCATCAACCTCACCGACCCCATCTCCATCAACCCCACCTACCCCATCTCCATCAACCCCACCTACCCCATCTCCATCAACCCCACCTACCCCATCTCCATCAACCCCACCTACCCCATCTCCATCAACCCCCACCTACCCCATCTCCATCAACCTCACCTACCCCATCTCCATCAACCCCACCTACCCCATCTCCATCAACCTCACCTACCCCTTCTCCATCAACCCCACCTACCCCATCTCCATCAACCCCGACCCTACCACATCTCCATCAACCTCGCGTACCCCATCTCCATCAACCCACCAACCCCATCTCCATCAACCCCACCTACCCCATCTCCATCAACCCCACCTACCCCATCTCCATCAACCCCACCCCATCTCCATCAACCGCACCTACCCCCATCTCCATCAACCCCACCTACCCCATCTCCATCAACCCCACCCCATCTCCATCAACCGCACCTACCCCATCTCCATCAACCCACCGACCCCATCTCCATCAACCCCACCTACCCCATCTCCATCAACCTCGCGTACCCCATCTCCATCAACCCCACCTACCCCATCTCCATCAACCCCACCTACCCCATTTCCATCAACCCCACGTACCCCATCTCCATCAACCTCACCTACCCCATGTCCCATCAACCCCACCTATCCCCATCGCCATCAACCCCACCTACCCCATCTCCATCAACCCCACCTACCCCATCTCCATCAACCTCACCAACCCCATCTCCATCAACCCCACCTACCCCATCTCCATCAACCCCACCTACCCCATCTCCATCAACCTCACCTACCCCATCTCCATCAACCCCACCTACCCCATCTCCATCAACCTCACCAACCCCATCTCCATCAACCTCACCTACCCCATCTCCATCAACCCCACATACCCCATCTCCATCAACCTCACCTACCCCATCTCCACCAACCCATCTGCCCATCTCCATCAACCTCACGTACCCCATCTCCATCAACCCCACCTACCCCCATCTCCATCAACCCCACCTACCCCATCTCCATCAACCCACCCCATCTCCAATCAACCCCATCTCCATCAACCCCACCTTCCCCCATCTCCATCAACCCCACTTACCCCCAACTCCTTCAACCCCACCTCCCCATCTCCATCAAACCCACCTACCCCATCTCCATCACCTCACCTACCCCATCTCCATCAACCACACCTACCCCATCTCCATCAACATCACACACCCCATCTCCATCAACCCCAGGCTACCCCATCTCCATCAACCTCGCGTACCCCATCTCCATCAACCCCACCTACCCCATCTCCATCAACCCCACCTACCCCATCTCCATCAACCCCACCTACCCCATCTCCATCAACCTCACCTACCCCATCTACATCAACCCCACCTACCCCATCGCCATCAACCCCACCTACCCCATCTCCATCAACCCCACCTACCCCATCTCCATCAACCCCACCCCATCTCCATCAACCCCAACTACCCCATCTCCATGAACCCCAGCTGCCCCATCTCCATCAACCCCAACTACCCCATCTCCATCAACCCCACCAACCCCATCTCCATCAACATCACCTACCCTATCTCCATCAACCCCACCTACCCCATCTCCATCAACCTCACCTACCCCATCTCCATCAACCCCACCTACCCCATCTCCATCAACCCCACCTACCCCATCTCCATCAACCCCACCTACCCCATCTCCATCAACCCCACCTACCCCATCTCCATCAACCTCACCTACCCCATCTCCATCAACCCCACCTACCCCATCTCCATCAACCTCACCTACCCCATCTCCATCAACCCCACCTACCCCATCTCCATCAACCTCACCTACCCCATCTCCATCAACCCCACCTACCCCATCTCCATCAACCCCACCAACCCCATCTCCATCAACCCCACCTACCCCATCTCCATCAACCCCACCTACCCCATCTCCATCAACCCCACCCCATCTCCATCAACCGCACATACCCCATCTCCATCAACCCCACCTACCCCATCTCCATCAACCCCACCCCATCTCCATCAACCGCACCTACCCCATCTCCATCAACCCCACCTACCCCATCTCCATCAACCCCACCTACCCCATCTCCATCAACCTCGCGTACCCCATCTCCATCAACCCCACCTACCCCATCTCCATCAACCCCACCTACCCCATCTCCATCAACCCCACGTACCCCATCTCCATCAACCTCACCTACCCCATGTCCATCAACCCCACCTACCCCATCGCCATCAACCCCACCTACCCCATCTCCATCAACCCCACCTACCCCATCTCCATCAACCCCACCCCATCTCCATCAACCCCACCTGCCCCATCTCCATCAACCCCAGCTGCCCCATCTCCATCAACCCCACCTACCCCATCTCCATCAACCCCACCTACCCCATCTCCATCAACCTCACCTACCCCATCTCCATCAACCCCACCTACGCCATCTCCATCAACCTCACCTACCCCATCTCCATCAACCCCACCTACCCCATCTCCATCAACCCCACCTACCACATCTCCATCAACCTCGCGTACCCCATCTCCATTAACCCCACCTACCCCATCTCCATCAACCCCACCTACCCCATCTCCATCAACCCCACCTACCCCATCTCCATCAACCCCACCTACCCCATCTCCATCAACCTCACCAACCCCATCTCCATCAACCTCACCTACCCCATCTCCATCAACCCCACCTACCCCATCTCCATCAACCTCACCTACCGCATCTCCACCAACCCCATCTGCCCCATCTCCATCAACCTCACGTACCCCATCTCCATCAACCCCACCTACCCCATCTCCATCAACCCCACCTACCCCATCTCCATCAACCCCACCCCAGCTCCATCAACCCCACCTACCCCATCTCCATCAACCCCACCTACCCCATCTCCATCAACCTCGCGTACCCCATCTCCATCAACCCCACCTACCCCATCTCCATCAACCCCACATACCCCATCTCCATCAACCCCACCTACCCCATCTCCATCAACCTCACGTACCCCATCTCCATCAACCCCACCTACCCCATCTCCATCAACCCCACCTACCCCATCTCCATCAACCTCACCTACCCCATCTCCATCAACCCCACCTACCCCAACTCGATCAACCCCACCTACCCCATCCCCATCAACCCCACCTACCTAATCTCCATCAACCTCACCTACCCCATCTCCATCAACCCCACCTACCCCAACTCCATCAACCCCACCTACCCCATCTCCATCAACCCCACCTACCCCATCTCCATCAACCTCACCTACCCCATCTCCATCAACCCCACCTACCCCATCTCCATTAGCCCCACCTACCCCATCTCCATCAACCCCACCTACCCCATCTCCATCAACCTCACCTACCCCATCTCCATCAACCCCGCCTACCCCATCTCCATCAACCTCACCTACCCCATCTCCATCAACCCCACCTACCCCATCTCCATCAACCTCACCTACCCCATCTCCATCAACCCCACCTACCTCATCTCCATCAACCCCACCAACCCCATCTCCATCAACCCCCACCTACCCCATCTCCATCAACCCCACCTACCCCATCTCCATCAACCCCACTCCCCATCTCCATCAACCGCACCTACCCCATCTCCATCAACCCCACCTACCCCATCTCCATCAACCCCACACCATCTCCATCAACCGCACCTACCCCATCTCCATCAACCCCACCTACCCCATCTCCATCAACCCCACCTACCCCATCTCCATCAACCTCGCGTACCCCATCTCCATCAACCCCACCTACCCCATCTCCATCAACCCCACCTACCCCATCTCCATCAACCCCACGTACCCCATCTCCATCAACCTCACCTACCCCATGTCCATCAACCCCACCAACCCCATCGCCATCAACCCCACCTACCCCATCTCCATCAACCCCACCTACCCCATCTCCATCAACTCAACCCCATCTCCATCAACCCCACCTACCCCATCTCCATCAACCCCAGCTGCCCCATCTCCATCAACCCCACCTACCCCATCTCCATCAACCCCACCTACCCCATCTCCATCAACCTCACCTACCCCATCTCCATCAACCCCACCTACGCCATCTCCATCAACCTCACCTACCCCATCTCCATCAACCCCACCTACCCCATCTCCATCAACCCCACCTACCACATCTCCATCAACCTCGCGTACCCCATCTCCATTAACCCCACCTACCCCATCTCCATCAACCCCACCTACCCCATCTCCATCAACCCCACCTACCCCATCTCCATCAACCTCACCAACCCCATCTCCATCAACCTCACCTACCCCATCTCCATCAACCCCACCTACCCCATCTCCATCAACCTCACCTACCCCATCTCCACCAACCCCATCTGCCCCATCTCCATCAACCTCACGTACCCCATCTCCATCAACCCCACCTACCCCATCTCCATCAACCCCCACCTACCCCATCTCCATCAACCCCACCCCATCTCCATCAACCCCACTTACCCCATCTCCATCAACCCCACCTACCCCATCTCCATCAACCTCGCGTACCCCATCTCCATCAACCCCACCTACCCCATCTCCATCAACCCCACCTACCCCATCTCCATCAACCCCACCTACCCCATCTCCATCAACCTCACCTACCCCATCTCCATCAACCCCACCTACCCCAACTCCATCAACCCCACCTACCCCATCTCCATCAACCTCACCTACCCCATCTCCATCAACCCCACCAACCCCATCTCCATCAACCCCACCTACCCCATCTCCATCAACCCCACCTACCCCAACTCCATCAACCCCACCTACCCCATCTCCATCAACCTCACCTACCCCATCTCCATCAACCCCACCTACCCCATCTCCATTAGCCCCACCTACCCCATCTCCATCAACCTCGCGTACCCCATCTCCATCAACTGCACCTCCCCCATCTCCATCAACCTCACCTACCCCACCTCCATCAACCCCACCTACCCCATCTCCATCAACCTCGCGTACCCCATCTCCATCAACCCCACCTACCCCATCTCCATCAACCTCACCTACCCCATCTCCATCAACCCCACCTACCCCATCTCCATCAACCCCACCTACCCCATCTCCATCAACCTCACGTACCCCATCTCCATCAACTCCACCGACCCCATCTCCATCAACCCCACCTACCCCATCTCCATCAACCCCACCAACCCCATCTCCATCAACCTCACGTACCCCAACTCCATCAACCCCACCTACCCCATCTCCATCAACCCCAACTACCCCATCTCCATCAACCTCACCGACCCCATCTCCATCAACCCCACCTACCCTATCTCCATCAACCCCACCTACCCCATCTCCATCAACCTCACCTACCCCATCTCCATCAACTCCACCTACCCCAACTCCATCAACCCCACCTACCCCATCTCCATCAACCCCACCTACCCCATCTCCATCAACCCCACCTACCCCAGCTCCATCAACCCCACCTCCCCCAACTCCATCAACCCAACCTACCCCATCTCCATCAACCTCACGTACCCCATCTCCATCAACCCCACCAACCCCATCTCCATCAACCCCACCTACCCCATCCCCATCAACCCCACCTACCCCAACTCCATCAACCCCACCTACCCCATCTCCATCAACCTCACCTACCCCATCTCCATCAACCCCACCTACCCCATCTCCATCAACCTCACCTACCGCATCACCATCAACCCCACCTACCCCATTTCCATCAACACCACCTACCCCATCTCCATCAACCCCACCTACCCCATCTCCATCAACCTCACCTACCCCATCTCCATCAACCCCACCTGCCCCATCTCCATCAACCTCACCTACCCCATCTCCATCAACCCCACCTACCCCATCTCCATCAACCCCACCTACCCCATCTCCATCAACATCACCCACCCCATCTCCATCAACCCCACCTACCCCATCTCCATCAACCCCACCTAACCCATCTCCATCAACCTCGCGTACCCCATCTCCATCAACCCCCACCTACCCCATCTCCATCAACCTCACCTACCCCATCTCCATCAACCCCACCTACCCCATCTCCATCAACCTCACCTACCCCATCTCCATCAACCCCACCTACCCCATCTCCATCAACCCCACCTACCCCATCTCCATCAACCCCACCTACCCCATCTCCATCAACCTCACCAACCCCATCTCTATCAACCTCACCTACCCCATCTCCATCAACCCCACCTACCCCATCTCTATCAACCCCACCTACCCCATCTCCATCAACCTCACGTACCCCATCTCAATCAACCCCACCTACCCCATCTCCATCAACCCCACCTACCCCATCTCCATCAACCCCACCTACCCCATCTCCATCAACCCCACCAACCCCATCGCCATCAACCGCACCTACCCCATCTCCATCAACCCCACCTACCCCATCTCCATCAACCCCACCCCATCGCCATCAACCCCACCTACCCCATCTCCATCAACCTCACCTACCCCATCTCCATCAACCCCACCTACCCCATCTCCATCAACCCCACCAACCCCATCTCCATCAACCCCACCTACCCCATCTCCATCAACCCCACCTACCCCATCTCCATCAACCCCACCCCATCTCCATCAACCGCACCTACCCCATCTCCATCAACCCCACCTACCCCATCTCCATCAACCCCACCCCATCTCCATCAACCTCACCAACCCCATCTCCATCAACCTCACCTACCCCATCTCCATCAACCCCACCTACCCCATCTCCATCAACCTCACCTACCGCATCTCCACCAACCCCATCTGCCCCATCTCCATCAACCTCACGTACCCCATCTCCATCAACCCCACCTACCCCATCTCCATCAACCCCACCTACCCCATCTCCATCAACCCCACCCCAGCTCCATCAACCCCACCTACCCCATCTCCATCAACCCCACCTACCCCATCTCCATCAACCTCGCGTACCCCATCTCCATCAACCCCACCTACCCCATCTCCATCACCCCACATACCCATCTCCATCAACCCCACCTACCCCATCTCCATCAACCTCACGTACCCCATCTCCATCAACCCCACCTACCCCATCTCCATCAACCCCACCTACCCCATCTCCATCAACCTCACCTACCCCATCTCCATCAACCCCACCTACCCCAACTCGATCAAACCCCACCTACCCCATCCCCATCAACCCCACCTACCTAATCTCCATCAACCTCACCTACCCCATCTCCATCAACCCCACCTACCCCAACTCCATCAACCCCACCTACCCCATCTCCATCAACCCCACCTACCCCATCTCCATCAACCTCACCTACCCCATCTCCATCAACCCCACCTACCCCATCTCCATTAGCCACACCTACCCCATCTCCATCAACCCCACCTACCCCATCTCCATCACCTCACCTACCCCATCTCCATCAACCCCACCTACCCCATCTCCATCAACCTCACCTACCCCATCTCCATCAACCCCACCTACCCCATCTCCATCAACCTCACCTACCCCATCTCCATCAACCCCACCTACCTCATCTCCATCAACCCCACCAACCCCATCTCCATCAACCCCACCTACCCCATCTCCATCAACCCCACCTACCCCATCTCCATCAACCCCACCCCATCTCCATCAACCGCACCTACCCCATCTCCATCAACCCCACCTACCCCATCTCCATCAACCCCACACCATCTCCATCAACCGCACCTACCCCATCTCCATCAACCCCACCCTACCCCATCTCCATCAACCCCCCACCTACCCCATCTCCATCAACCTCGCGTACCCCATCTCCATCAACCCCACCTACCCCATCTCCATCAACCCCACCTACCCCATCTCCATCAACCCCACGTACCCCATCTCCATCAACCTCACCTACCTCATGTCCATCAACCCCACCAACCCCATCGCCATCAACCCCACCTACCCCATCTCCATCAACCCCACCTACCCCATCTCCATCAACTCAACCCCATCTCCATCAACCCCACCTACCCCATCTCCATCAACCCCAGCTGCCCCATCTCCATCAACCCCACCTACCCCCATCTCCATCAACCCCACCTACCCATCTCCATCAACCTCACCTACCCCATCTCCATCAACACCACCTACGCCATCTCCATCAACCTCACCTACCCCATCTCCATCAACCCCACCTACCCCATCTCCATCAACCCCACCTACCACATCTCCATCAACCTCGCGTACCCCATCCTCCATTAACCCCACCTACCCCATCTCCATCAACCCCACCTACCCCATCTCCATCAACCCCACCTACCCCATCTCCATCAACCCTCACCAACCCCATCTCCATCAACCTCACCTACCCCATCTCCATCAACCCCACCTACCCCATCTCCATCAACCTCACGCTACCCCATCTCCACCAACCCCATCTGCCCCATCTCCATCAACCTCACGTACCCCATCTCCATCAACCCCACCTACCCCATCTCCATCAACCCCACCTACCCCATCTCCATCAACCCCACCCCATCTCCATCAACCCCACCTACCCCATCTCCATCAACCCCACCTACCCCATCTCCATCAACCTCGCGTACCCCATCTCCATCAACCCCACCTACCCCATCTCCATCAACCCCACCTACCCCATCTCCATCAACCCCACCTACCCCATCTCCATCAACCTCACCTACCCCATCTCCATCAACCCCACCTACCCCAACTCCATCAACCCCACCTACCCCATCTCCATCAACCTCACCTACCCCATCTCCATCAACCCCACCAACCCCATCTCCATCAACCCACCTACCCCATCTCCATCAACCCCACCTACCCCAACTCCATCAACCCCACCTACCCCATCTCCATCAACCTCAACCTACCCATCTCCATCAACCCCACCTACCCCATCTCCATTAGCCCCACCTACCCCATCTCCATCAACCTCGCGTACCCCATCTCATCAACTGCACCTCCCCCATCTCCATCAACCTCACCTACCCCACCTCCATCAACCCACCTACCCCATCTCCATCAACCTCGCGTACCCCATCTCCATCAACCCCCACCTACCCCCATCTCCATCAACCTCACCTACCCCATCTCCATCAACCCCACCTACCCCATCTCCATCAACCCCACCTACCCATCTCCATCAACCTCACGTACCCCATCTCCATCAACTCCACCGACCCCATCTCCATCAACCCCACCTACCCCATCTCCATCAACCCCACCAACCCCATCTCCATCAACCTCACGTACCCCAACTCCATCAACCCCACCTACCCCATCTCCATCAACCCAACTACCCCATCTCCATCAACCTCACCGACCCCATCTCCATCAACCCCACCTACCCTATCTCCATCACCCCACCTACCCCATCTCCATCAACCTCACCTACCCCATCTCCATCAACTCCACCTACCCCAACTCCTTCAACCCCACCTACCCCATCTCCATCAACCCACCTACCCCATCTCCATCAACCCCACCTACCCCAGCTCCATCAACCCCCACCTCCCCCAACTCCATCAACCCAACCTACCCCATCTCCATCAACCTCACGTACCCCATCTCATCAACCCCACCAACCCCATCTCCATCAACCCCACCTACCCCATCCCCATCAACCCCACCTACCCCAACTCCATCAACCCCACCTACCCCATCTCCATCAACCTCACCTACCCCATCTCCATCAACCCCACCTACCCCATCTCCATCAACCTCACCTACCGCATCACCATCAACCCCACCTACCCCATTTCCATCAACACCACCCTACCCATCTCCATCAACCCCACCTACCCCATCTCCATCAACCTCACCTACCCCATCTCCATCAACCCCACCTGCCCCATCTCCATCAACCTCACCTACCCCATCTCCATCAACCCCACCTACCCCATCTCCATCAACCCCCACCTACCCCATCTCCATCAACATCACCCACCCCATCTCCATCAACCCCACCTACCCCATCTCCATCAACCCCACCTAACCCATCTCCATCAACCTCGCGTACCCCATCTCCATCAACCCCCCACCTACCCCATCTCCATCAACCTCACCTACCCCATCTCCATCAACCCCACCTACCCCATCTCCATCAACCTCACCTACCCCATCTCCATCAACCCCACCTACCCCATCTCCATCAACCCCACCTACCCATCTCCATCAACCCCACCTACCCCATCTCCATCAACCTCACCAACCCCATCTCTATCAACCTCACCTACCCATCTCCATCAACCCCACCTACCCCATCTCTATCAACCCCACCTACCCCATCTCCATCAACCTCACGTACCCCATCTCAATCAACCCCACCTACCCCATCTCCATCAACCCCACCTACCCCCATCTCCATCAACCCCACCTACCCCATCTCCATCAACCCCGCCAACCCCATCGCCATCAACCCCACCTACCCCATCTCCATCAACCCCACTACCCCATCTCCATCAACCCCACCCCATCGCCATCAACCCCACCTACCCCATCTCCATCAACCTCACCTACCCCATCTCCATCAACCCCACCTACCCCATCTCCATCAACCCCACCAACCCATCTCCATCAACCCCACCTACCCCATCTCATCAACCCCACCTACCCCATCTCCATCAACCCCACCCCATCTCCATCAACCGCACCTACCCCATCTCCATCAACCCCACACCTACCCCCATCTCCATCAACCCCACCCCATCTCCATCAACCGCACCTACCCCATCTCCACAACCCCACCTACCCCATCTCCATCAACCCCACCTACCCCATCTCCATCAACCTCGCGTACCCCATCTCCATCAACCCCACCTACCCCATCTCCATCAACCCCACCTACCCCATCTCCATCAACACCACGTACCCCATCTCCATCAACCTCACCTACCCCATGTCCATCAACCCCACCTACCCCATCGCCATCAACCCCACCTACCCCAACTCCATCAACCCCACCTACCCCATCTCCATCAACCCCACCTACCCCATCTCCATCAACCCCACCTACCCCAACTCCATCAACCCCACTTACCCCATCTCCATCAACCTCACCTACCCCATCTCCATCAACCCCATCTCCATCAACCCCACCTACCCCATCTCCATCAACCCCACCTACCCCAACTCCATCAACCCCACCTACCCCATCTCCATCAACCTCACCTACCCCATCTCCATCAACCCCACCTACCCCATCTCCATTAGCCCCACCTACCCCATCTCCATCAACCTCACCTATCCCATCTCCATCAACCCCACCTACCCCATCTCCATCAACCCCACCTACCCCATCTCCATCAACCCCACCTACCCCATCTCCATCAACCCCACCTACCCCATCTCCATCAACCTCGCGTACCCCATCTCCATCAACCCCACCTACCCCATCTCCATCAACCCCAGCTACCCCATCTCCATCAACCTCGCGTACCCCATCTCCATCAACCCCACCTACCCCATCTCCATCAACCCCACCTACCCCATCTCCATCAACACCACGTACCCCATCTCCATCAACCCCACCTACCCCATCTCCATCAACCCCACCTACCCCATCTCCATCAACCTCGCGTACCCCATCTCCATCAACCCCACCTACCCCATCTCCATCAACCCCACCTACCCCATCTCCATCAACCTCGCGTACCCCATCTCCATCAACCCCACCTACCCCATCTCCATCAACCCCACCTACCCCATCTCCATCAACACCACGTACCCCATCTCCATCAACCTCACCTACCCCATGTCCATCAACCCCACCTACCCCATCGCCATCAACCCCACCTACCCCATCTCCATCAACCCCACCTACCCCATCTCCATCAACTCAACCCCATCTCCATCAACCCCACCTACCCCATCACCATCAACCCCAGCTGCCCCATCTCCATCAACCCCACCTACCCCCATCTCCATCAACCCCACCTACCCCATCTCCATCAACCTCACCTACCCCATCTCCATCAACCCCACCTACGCCATCTCCATCAACCTCACCTACCCCATCTCCATCAACCCCACCTACCCCCATCTCCATCAACCCCACCTACCACATCTCCATCAACCTCGCGTACCCCATCTCCATTAACCCCACCTACCCCATCTCCATCAACCCCACCTACCCCATCTCCATCAACCCCACCTACCCCATCTCCATCAACCTCACCAACCCCATCTCCATCAACCTCACCTACCCCATCTCCATCAACCCCACCTACCCCATCTCCATCAACCTCACCTACCCCATCTCCACCAACCCCATCTGCCCCATCTCCATCAACCTCACGTACCCCATCTCCATCAACCCCACCTACCCCATCTCCATCAACCCCACCTACCCCATCTCCATCAACCCCACCCCATCTCCATCAACCCCACCTACCCCATCTCCACCAACCCCACCTACCCCATCTCCATCAACCTCGCGTACCCCATCTCCATCAACCCCACCTACCCCATCTCCATCAACCCCACCTACCCCATCTCCATCAACCCCACCTACCCCATCTCCATCAACCTCACGTACCCCATCTCCATCAACCCCCACCTACCCCATCTCCATCAACCCCACCTACCCCATCTCCATCAACCTCACCTACCCCATCTCCATCAACCCCACCTACCCCAACTCCATCAACCCCACCTACCCCATCTCCATCAACCTCACCTACCCCATCTCCATCAACCCCACCAACCCCATCTCCATCAACCCCACCTACCCCATCTCCATCAACCCCACCTACCCCAACTCCATCAACCCCACCTACCCCATCTCCATCAACCTCACCTACCCCATCTCCATCAACCCCACCTACCCCATCTCCATTAGCCCCACCTACCCCATCTCCATCAACCTCGCGTACCCCATCTCCATCAACTGCACCTACCCCATCTCCATCAACCTCACCTACCCCACCTCCATCAACCCCACCTACCCCATCTCCATCAACCTCGCGTACCCCATCTCCATCAACCCCACCTACCCCATCTCCATCAACCTCACCTACCCCATCTCCATCAACCCCACCGACCCCATGTCCATCAACCCCACCTACCCCATCTCCATCAACCTCACGTACCCCATCTCCATCAACTCCACCTACCCCATCTCCATCAACCCCACCTACCCCATCTCCATCAACCCCACCTACCCCATCTCCATCAACCCCACCTACCCCATCTCCATCAACCCCACCTACCACATCTCCATCAACCTCGCGTACCCCATCTCCATTAACCCCACCTACCCCATCTCCATCAACCCCACCTACCCCATCTCCATCAACCCCACCTACCCCATCTCCATCAACCTCACCAACCCCATCTCCATCAACCTCACCTACCCCATCTCCATCAACCCCACCTACCCCATCTCCATCAACCTCACCTACCCCATCTCCACCAACCCCATCTGCCCCATCTCCATCAACCTCACGTACCCCATCTCCATCAACCCCACCTACCCCATCTCCATCAACCCCACCTACCCCATCTCCATCAACCCCACCCCATCTCCATCAACCCCACCTACCCCATCTCCACCAACCCCACCTACCCCATCTCCATCAACCTCGCGTACCCCATCTCCATCAACCCCACCTACCCCATCTCCATCAACCCCACCTACCCCATCTCCATCAACCCCACCTACCCCATCTCCATCAACCTCACGTACCCCATCTCCATCAACCCCACCTACCCCATCTCCATCAACCCCACCTACCCCATCTCCATCAACCTCACCTACCCCATCTCCATCAACCCCACCTACCCCAACTCCATCAACCCCACCTACCCCATCTCCATCAACCTCACCTACCCCATCTCCATCAACCCCACCAACCCCATCTCCATCAACCCCACCTACCCCATCTCCATCAACCCCACCTACCCCAACTCCATCAACCCCACCTACCCCATCTCCATCAACCTCACCTACCCCATCTCCATCAACCCCACCTACCCCATCTCCATTAGCCCCACCTACCCCATCTCCATCAACCTCGCGTACCCCATCTCCATCAACTGCACCTACCCCATCTCCATCAACCTCACCTACCCCACCTCCATCAACCCCACCTACCCCATCTCCATCAACCTCGCGTACCCCATCTCCATCAACCCCACCTACCCCATCTCCATCAACCTCACCTACCCCATCTCCATCAACCCCACCGACCCCATGTCCATCAACCCCACCTACCCCATCTCCATCAACCTCACGTACCCCATCTCCATCAACCCCACCTACCCCATCTCCATCAACCTCACCTACCCCATCTCCATCAACCCCACCTACCCCATCTCCATCAACCCCACCAACCCCATCTCCATCAACCCCACCTACCCCATCTCCATCAACCCCACCTACCCCATCTCCATCAACCCCACCCCATCTCCATCAACCGCACCTACCCCATCTCCATCAACCCCACCTACCCCATCTCCATCAACCCCACCCCATCTCCATCAACCGCACCTACCCCATCTCCATCAACCCCACCTACCCCATCTCCATCAACCCCACCTACCCCATCTCCATCAACCTCGCGTACCCCATCTCCATCAACCCCACCTACCCCATCTCCATCAACCCCACCTACCCCATCTCCATCAACACCACGTACCCCATCTCCATCAACCTCACCTACCCCATGTCCATCAACCCCACCTACCCCATCGCCATCAACCCCACCTACCCCAACTCCATCAACCCCACCTACCCCATCTCCATCAACCCCACCTACCCCATCTCCATCAACCCCACCTACCCCAACTCCATCAACCCCACTTACCCCATCTCCATCAACCTCACCTACCCCATCTCCATCAACCCCATCTCCATCAACCCCACCTACCCCATCTCCATCAACCCCACCTACCCCAACTCCATCAACCCCACCTACCCCATCTCCATCAACCTCACCTACCCCATCTCCATCAACCCCACCTACCCCATCTCCATTAGCCCCACCTACCCCATCTCCATCAACCTCACCTATCCCATCTCCATCAACCCCACCTACCCCATCTCCATCAACCCCACCTACCCCATCTCCATCAACCCCACCTACCCCATCTCCATCAACCCCACCTACCCCATCTCCATCAACCTCGCGTACCCCATCTCCATCAACCCCACCTACCCCATCTCCATCAACCCCAGCTACCCCATCTCCATCAACCTCGCGTACCCCATCTCCATCAACCCCACCTACCCCATCTCCATCAACCCCACCTACCCCATCTCCATCAACACCACGTACCCCATCTCCATCAACCCCACCTACCCCATCTCCATCAACCCCACCTACCCCATCTCCATCAACCTCGCGTACCCCATCTCCATCAACCCCACCTACCCCATCTCCATCAACCCCACCTACCCCATCTCCATCAACCTCGCGTACCCCATCTCCATCAACCCCACCTACCCCATCTCCATCAACCCCACCTACCCCATCTCCATCAACACCACGTACCCCATCTCCATCAACCTCACCTACCCCATGTCCATCAACCCCACCTACCCCATCGCCATCAACCCCACCTACCCCATCTCCATCAACCCCACCTACCCCATCTCCATCAACTCAACCCCATCTCCATCAACCCCACCTACCCCATCACCATCAACCCCAGCTGCCCCATCTCCATCAACCCCACCTACCCCATCTCCATCAACCCCACCTACACCATCTCCATCAACCTCACCTACCCCATCTCCATCAACCCCACCTACGCCATCTCCATCAACCTCACCTACCCCATCTCCATCAACCCCACCTACCCCATCTCCATCAACCCCACCTACCACATCTCCATCAACCTCGCGTACCCCATCTCCATTAACCCCACCTACCCCATCTCCATCAACCCCACCTACCCCATCTCCATCAACCCCACCTACCCCATCTCCATCAACCTCACCAACCCCATCTCCATCAACCTCACCTACCCCATCTCCATCAACCCCACCTACCCCATCTCCATCAACCTCACCTACCCCATCTCCACCAACCCCATCTGCCCCATCTCCATCAACCTCACGTACCCCATCTCCATCAACCCCACCTACCCCATCTCCATCAACCCCACCTACCCCATCTCCATCAACCCCACCCCATCTCCATCAACCCCACCTACCCCATCTCCACCAACCCCACCTACCCCATCTCCATCAACCTCGCGTACCCCATCTCCATCAACCCCACCTACCCCATCTCCATCAACCCCACCTACCCCATCTCCATCAACCCCACCTACCCCATCTCCATCAACCTCACGTACCCCATCTCCATCAACCCCACCTACCCCATCTCCATCAACCCCACCTACCCCATCTCCATCAACCTCACCTACCCCATCTCCATCAACCCCACCTACCCCAACTCCATCAACCCCACCTACCCCATCTCCATCAACCTCACCTACCCCATCTCCATCAACCCCACCAACCCCATCTCCATCAACCCCACCTACCCCATCTCCATCAACCCCACCTACCCCAACTCCATCAACCCCACCTACCCCATCTCCATCAACCTCACCTACCCCATCTCCATCAACCCCACCTACCCCATCTCCATTAGCCCCACCTACCCCATCTCCATCAACCTCGCGTACCCCATCTCCATCAACTGCACCTACCCCATCTCCATCAACCTCACCTACCCCACCTCCATCAACCCCACCTACCCCATCTCCATCAACCTCGCGTACCCCATCTCCATCAACCCCACCTACCCCATCTCCATCAACCTCACCTACCCCATCTCCATCAACCCCACCGACCCCATGTCCATCAACCCCACCTACCCCATCTCCATCAACCTCACGTACCCCATCTCCATCAACTCCACCTACCCCATCTCCATCAACCCCACCTACCCCATCTCCATCAACCCCACCTACCCCATCTCCATCAACCCCACCTACCCCATCTCCATCAACCCCACCTACCACATCTCCATCAACCTCGCGTACCCCATCTCCATTAACCCCACCTACCCCATCTCCATCAACCCCACCTACCCCATCTCCATCAACCCCACCTACCCCATCTCCATCAACCTCACCAACCCCATCTCCATCAACCTCACCTACCCCATCTCCATCAACCCCACCTACCCCATCTCCATCAACCTCACCTACCCCATCTCCACCAACCCCATCTGCCCCATCTCCATCAACCTCACGTACCCCATCTCCATCAACCCCACCTACCCCATCTCCATCAACCCCACCTACCCCATCTCCATCAACCCCACCCCATCTCCATCAACCCCACCTACCCCATCTCCACCAACCCCACCTACCCCATCTCCATCAACCTCGCGTACCCCATCTCCATCAACCCCACCTACCCCATCTCCATCAACCCCACCTACCCCATCTCCATCAACCCCACCTACCCCATCTCCATCAACCTCACGTACCCCATCTCCATCAACCCCACCTACCCCATCTCCATCAACCCCACCTACCCCATCTCCATCAACCTCACCTACCCCATCTCCATCAACCCCACCTACCCCAACTCCATCAACCCCACCTACCCCATCTCCATCAACCTCACCTACCCCATCTCCATCAACCCCACCAACCCCATCTCCATCAACCCCACCTACCCCATCTCCATCAACCCCACCTACCCCAACTCCATCAACCCCACCTACCCCATCTCCATCAACCTCACCTACCCCATCTCCATCAACCCCACCTACCCCATCTCCATTAGCCCCACCTACCCCATCTCCATCAACCTCGCGTACCCCATCTCCATCAACTGCACCTACCCCATCTCCATCAACCTCACCTACCCCACCTCCATCAACCCCACCTACCCCATCTCCATCAACCTCGCGTACCCCATCTCCATCAACCCCACCTACCCCATCTCCATCAACCTCACCTACCCCATCTCCATCAACCCCACCGACCCCATGTCCATCAACCCCACCTACCCCATCTCCATCAACCTCACGTACCCCATCTCCATCAACTCCACCTACCCCATCTCCATCAACCCCACCTACCCCATCTCCATCAACCCCACCTACCCCATCTCCATCAACCTCACGTACCCCAACTCCATCAACCCCACCTACCCTATCTCCATCAACCCCACCTACCCCATCTCCATCAACCTCACCTACCCCATCTCCATCAACTCCACCTACCCCAACTCCATCAACCCCACCTACCCCATCTCCATCAACCCCACCTACCCCATCTCCATCAACCCCACCTACCTCAGCTCCATCAACCCCACCTCCCCCAACTCCATCAACCCCACCTACCCCATCTCCATCAACCTCACGTACCCCATCTCCATCAACCCCACCAACCCCATCTCCATCAACCCCACCTACCCCATCCCCATCAACCCCACCTACCCCAACTCCATCAACCTCACCTACCGCATCACCATCAACCCCACCTACCCCATTTCCATCAACACCACCTAGCCCATCTCCATCAACCCCACCTACCCCATCTCCATCAACCTCACCTACCCCATCTCCATCAACCCCACCTGCCCCATCTCCATCAACCTCACCTACCCCATCTCCATCAACCCCACCTACCCCATCTCCATCAACCCCACCTACCCCATCTCCATCAACCTCACCTACCCCATCTCCATCAACCCCACCTACCCCATCTCCATCAACCCCACCTACCCCAACTCCATCAACCCCACCTACCCCATCTCCATCAACCTCACCTACCCCATCTCCATCAACCCCACCAACCCCATCTCCATCAACCCCACCTACCCCATCTCCATCAACCCCACCGACCCCAACTCCATCAACCCCACCTACCCCATCTCCATCAACCTCACCTACCCCATCTCCATCAACCCCACCTACCCCATCTCCATTAGCCCCACCTACCCCATCTCCATCAACCTCGCGTACCCCATCTCCATCAACTGCATCTACCCCATCTCCATCAACCTCACCTACCCCACCTCCATCAACCCCACCTACCCCATCTCCATCAACCTCGCGGACCCCATCTCCATCAACCCCACCTACCCCATCTCCATCAACCTCACCTACCCCATCTCCATCAACCCCACCTACCCCATCTCCATCAACCCCACCTACCCCATCCCCATCAACCTCACGTACCCCATCTGCATCAACTCCACCTACCCCATCTCCACCAACCCCACCGACCCCATCTCCATGAACCCCACCTACCCCATCTCCATCAACCTCACGTACCCCAACTCCATCAACCCCCCCTACCCCATCTCCATCAACCCCAACTACCCCATCTCCATCAACCTCACCGACCGCATCTCCATCAACCCCACCTACCCCATCTCCATCAACCCCACCTACCCCATCTCCATCAACCTCACCTACCCCATCTCCATCAACCCACCTACCCCAACTCCATCAACCCCACCTACCCCATCTCCATCAACCTCACCTACCCCATCTCCATCAACCCCACCTACCCCATCTCCATCAACCTCACCTACCCCAGCTCCATCAACCCCACCTACCCCATCTCCATCAACCTCACCGACCCCATCTCCATCAACCCCACCTACCCCATCTCCATCAACCTCACCTACCGCATCTCCATCAACCCCACCTACCCCATCTCCATCAACCTCACCTACCCCATCTCCATCAACCCCACCTACCCCATCTCCATCAACATCACCCACCCCATCTCCATCAACCCCACCTACCCCATCTCCATCAACCCCACCTACCCCATCTCCATCAACCCCACCTACCCCATCTCCATCAACCCCACCAACCCCGTCGCCATCAACCCCACCTACCCCATCTCCATCAACCCCACCTACCCCATCTCCATCAACCCCACCCCATCTCCATCAACCCCACCTACCCCATCTCCATCAACCCCAGCTGCCCCATCTCCATCAACCCCAGCTACCCCATCTCCATCAACCCCACCTACATCAACCTCACCTACCCCATCTCCATCAACCCCACCTACGCCATCTCCATCAACCCCACCTACCCCATCTCCATCAACCCCACCTACCGCATCTCCATCAACATCGTGTACCCCATCTCCATCAACCCCACCTACCCGATCTCCATCAACCCCACCTACCCCATCTCCATCAACCCCACCTACCCCATCTCCATCAACCTCACGTACCCCATCTCCATCAACCCCACCTACCCCATCTCCATCAACCCCACCTACCCCATCTCCATCAACCTCACCTACCCCATCTCCATCAACCCCACCTACCCCAACTCGATCAACCCCACCTACCCCATCCCCATCAACCCCACCTACCCCATCTCCATCAACCTCACCTACCCCATCTCCATCAACCACACCTACCCCAACTCCATCAACCCCACCTACCCCATCTCCATCAATCCCACCTACCCCATCTCCACCAACCCCACCTACCCCAACTCCATCAACCCCACCTACCCCATCTCCATCAACCTCACCTACCCCATCTCCATCAACCCACCAACCCCATCTCCATCAACCCCACCTACCCCATCTCCATCAACCCCACCTACCCCAACTCCATCAACCCCACCTACCCCATCTCCATCAACCCCACCTACCCCATCTCCATCAACCTCACCCACCCCATCTCCATCAACCCCACCTACCCCATCTCCATCAACCCCACCTCCCCCATCTCCATCAACCTCGCGTACCCCATCTCCATCAACCCCACCTCCCCCATCTCCATCAAACTCACCTACCGCATCTCCATCAACCCCACCTACCCCATCTCCATCAACCCCACGTACCCCATCTCCATCAACCTCACGTACCCCATCTCCATCAACCCCACCTACCCCATCTCCAGCAACCTCACCTACCCATCTCCATCAACCTCACCTACCCCATCTCCCTCAACCCCACCTACCCCAACTCCATCAACCCCACCTACCCCATCTCCATCAACCCCACCTACCCCATCTCCATCAACCTCACCTACCCCATCTCCATCAACCCCACCTACCCCAACTCCATCAACCCCACCTACCCCATCTCCATCAACCCCACCTACCCCATCTCCATCAACCCCACCTACCCCATCTCCATCAACCCCAACTAACCCAACTCCATCAACCCCACCTACCCCATCTCCATCAACCTCACGTACCCCATCTCCATCAACCCCACCAATCCCATCTCCATCAACCCCACCTTCCCCATCTCCATCAACCCCACTTACCCCAACTCCATCAACCCCACCTCCCCCATCTCCATCAACCTCACCTACCCCATCTCCATCAAACCCACCTACCCCATCTCCATCAACCTCACCTACCCCATCTTCATCAACCCCACCTACCCCATCTCCATCAACACCACCGACCCCATCTCCATCAACCCCACCTACCCCATCTTCATCAACCTCACCTACCCCATCTCCATCAACCCCACCTACCCCATCTCCATCAACCTCACCTACCCCATCTCCATCAACCCCACCTACCCCATCTCCATCAACATCACCCACCCCATCTCCATCAACCCCACCTACCCCATCTCCATCAACCTCGCGTACCCCATCTCCATCAACCCCACCTACCCCATCTCCATCAACCCCACCTACCCCATCTCCATCAACCCCCACCTACCCCATCTCCATTAACCTCAAATACCCCATCTCCATCAACCCCACCTACCCCATCGCCATCAACCCCACCTACCCCATCTCCATCAACCCCACCTACCCCATCTCCATCAACCCCACCCCATCTCCATCAACCCCACCTACCCCATCTCCATGAACCCCAGCTGCCCCATCTCCATCAACCCCACCAACCCCATCTCCATCAACATCACCTACCCCATCTCCATCAACCCCACCTACCCATCTCCATCAACCCCACCTACCCCATCTCATCAACCTCACCGACCCCATCTCCATCAACCCCACCTACCCCATCTCCATCAACCCCACCTACCCCATCTCCATCAACCCCACCTACCCCATCTCCATCAACCCCACCTACCCCATCTCCATCAACCCCACCTACCCCATCTCCATCAACCTCACCTACCCCATCTCCATCAACCCCACCTACCCCATCTCCATCAACCTCACCTACCCCTTCTCCATCAACCCCACCTACCCGATCTCCATCAACCCGACCTACCACATCTCCATCAACCTCGCGTACCCCATCTCCATCAACCGCACCAACCCCATCTCCATCAACCCCACCTACCCCATCTCCATCAACCCCACCTACCCCATCTCCATCAACCCCACCCCATCTCCATCAACCGCACCTACCCCATCTCCATCAACCCCACCTACCCCATCTCCATCAACCCCACCCCATCTCCATCAACCGCACCTACCCCATCTCCATCAACCCCACCGACCCCATCTCCATCAACCCCACCTACCCCATCTCCATCAACCTCGCGTACCCCATCTCCATCAACCCCACCTACCCCATCTCCATCAACCCCACCTACCCCATTTCCATCAACCCCACGTACCCCATCTCCATCAACCTCACCTACCCCATGTCCATCAACCCCACCTATCCCATCGCCATCAACCCCACCTACCCCATCTCCATCAACCCCACCTACCCCATCTCCATCAACCTCACCAACCCCATCTCCATCAACCCCACCTACCCCATCTCCATCAACCCCACCTACCCCATCTCCATCAACCTCACCTACCCCATCTCCATCAACCCCACCTACCCCATCTCCATCAACCTCACCAACCCCATCTCCATCAACCTCACCTACCCCATCTCCATCAACCCCACCTACCCCATCTCCATCAACCTCACCTACCCCATCTCCACCAACCCCATCTGCCCCATCTCCATCAACCTCACGTACCCCATCTCCATCAACCCCACCTACCCCATCTCCATCAACCCCACCTACCCCATCTCCATCAACCCCACCCCATCTCCATCAACCCCACCTACCCCATCTCCATCAACCCCACCTTCCCCATCTCCATCAACCCCACTTACCCCAACTCCTTCAACCCCACCTCCCCCATCTCCATCAAACCCACCTACCCCATCTCCATCAACCTCACCTACCCCATCTCCATCAACCACACCTACCCCATCTCCATCAACATCACACACCCCATCTCCATCAACCCCACCTACCCCATCTCCATCAACCTCGCGTACCCCATCTCCATCAACCCCACCTACCCCATCTCCATCAACCCCACCTACCCCATCTCCATCAACCCCACCTACCCCATCTCCATCAACCTCACCTACCCCATCTACATCAACCCCACCTACCCCATCGCCATCAACCCCACCTACCCCATCTCCATCAACCCCACCTACCCCATCTCCATCAACCCCACCCCATCTCCATCAACCCCAACTACCCCATCTCCATGAACCCCAGCTGCCCCATCTCCATCAACCCCAACTACCCCATCTCCATCAACCCCACCAACCCCATCTCCATCAACATCACCTACCCCATCTCCATCAACCCCACCTACCCCATCTCCATCAACCTCACCTACCCCATCTCCATCAACCCCACCTACCCCATCTCCATCAACCCCACCTACCCCATCTCCATCAACCCCACCTACCCCATCTCCATCAACCCCACCTACCCCATCTCCATCAACCTCACCTACCCCATCTCCATCAACCCCACCTACCCCATCTCCATCAACCTCACCTACCCCATCTCCATCAACCCCACCTACCCCATCTCCATCAACCTCACCTACCCCATCTCCATCAACCCCACCTACCCCATCTCCATCAACCCCACCAACCCCATCTCCATCAACCCCACCTACCCCATCTCCATCAACCCCACCTACCCCATCTCCATCAACCCCACCCCATCTCCATCAACCGCACATACCCCATCTCCATCAACCCCACCTACCCCATCTCCATCAACCCCACCCCATCTCCATCAACCGCACCTACCCCATCTCCATCAACCCCACCTACCCCATCTCCATCAACCCCACCTACCCCATCTCCATCAACCTCGCGTACCCCATCTCCATCAACCCCACCTACCCCATCTCCATCAACCCCACCTACCCCATCTCCATCAACCCCACGTACCCCATCTCCATCAACCTCACCTACCCCATGTCCATCAACCCCACCTACCCCATCGCCATCAACCCCACCTACCCCATCTCCATCAACCCCACCTACCCCATCTCCATCAACCCCACCCCATCTCCATCAACCCCACCTGCCCCATCTCCATCAACCCCAGCTGCCCCATCTCCATCAACCCCACCTACCCCATCTCCATCAACCCCACCTACCCCATCTCCATCAACCTCACCTACCCCATCTCCATCAACCCCACCTACGCCATCTCCATCAACCTCACCTACCCCATCTCCATCAACCCCACCTACCCCATCTCCATCAACCCCACCTACCACATCTCCATCAACCTCGCGTACCCCATCTCCATTAACCCCACCTACCCCATCTCCATCAACCCCACCTACCCCATCTCCATCAACCCCACCTACCCCATCTCCATCAACCCCACCTACCCCATCTCCATCAACCTCACCAACCCCATCTCCATCAACCTCACCTACCCCATCTCCATCAACCCCACCTACCCCATCTCCATCAACCTCACCTACCGCATCTCCACCAACCCCATCTGCCCCATCTCCATCAACCTCACGTACCCCATCTCCATCAACCCCACCTACCCCATCTCCATCAACCCCACCTACCCCATCTCCATCAACCCCACCCCAGCTCCATCAACCCCACCTACCCCATCTCCATCAACCCCACCTACCCCATCTCCATCAACCTCGCGTATCCCATCTCCATCAACCCCACCTACCCCATCTCCATCAACCCCACATACCCCATCTCCATCAACCCCACCTACCCCATCTCCATCAACCTCACGTACCCCATCTCCATCAACCCCACCTACCCCATCTCCATCAACCCCACCTACCCCATCTCCATCAACCTCACCTACCCCATCTCCATCAACCCCACCTACCCCAACTCGATCAACCCCACCTACCCCATCCCCATCAACCCCACCTACCTAATCTCCATCAACCTCACCTACCCCATCTCCATCAACCCCACCTACCCCAACTCCATCAACCCCACCTACCCCATCTCCATCAACCCCACCTACCCCATCTCCATCAACCTCACCTACCCCATCTCCATCAACCCCACCTACCCCATCTCCATTAGCCCCACCTACCCCATCTCCATCAACCCCACCTACCCCATCTCCATCAACCTCACCTACCCCATCTCCATCAACCCCACCTACCCCATCTCCATCAACCTCACCTACCCCATCTCCATCAACCCCACCTACCCCATCTCCATCAACCTCACCTACCCCATCTCCATCAACCCCACCTACCTCATCTCCATCAACCCCACCAACCCCATCTCCATCAACCCCACCTACCCCATCTCCATCAACCCCACCTACCCCATCTCCATCAACCCCACCCCATCTCCATCAACCGCACCTACCCCATCTCCATCAACCCCACCTACCCCATCTCCATCAACCCCACACCATCTCCATCAACCGCACCTACCCCATCTCCATCAACCCCACCTACCCCATCTCCATCAAACCCACCTACCCCATCTCCATCAACCTCGCGTACCCCATCTCCATCAACCCCACCTACCCCATCTCCATCAACCCCACCTACCCCATCTCCATCAACCCCACGTACCCCATCTCCATCAACCTCACCTACCCCATGTCCATCAACCCCACCAACCCCATCGCCATCAACCCCACCTACCCCATCTCCATCAACCCCACCTACCCCATCTCCATCAACTCAACCCCATCTCCATCAACCCCACCTACCCCATCTCCATCAACCCCAGCTGCCCCATCTCCATCAACCCCACCTACCCCATCTCCATCAACCCCACCTACCCCATCTCCATCAACCTCACCTACCCCATCTCCATCAACCCCACCTACGCCATCTCCATCAACCTCACCTACCCCATCTCCATCAACCCCACCTACCCCATCTCCATCAACCCCACCTACCACATCTCCATCAACCTCGCGTACCCCATCTCCATTAACCCCACCTACCCCATCTCCATCAACCCCACCTACCCCATCTCCATCAACCCCACCTACCCCATCTCCATCAACCTCACCAACCCCATCTCCATCAACCTCACCTACCCCATCTCCATCAACCCCACCTACCCCATCTCCATCAACCTCACCTACCCCATCTCCACCAACCCCATCTGCCCCATCTCCATCAACCTCACGTACCCCATCTCCATCAACCCCACCTACCCCATCTCCATCAACCCCACCTACCCCATCTCCATCAACCCCACCCCATCTCCATCAACCCCACCTACCCCATCTCCATCAACCCCACCTACCCCATCTCCATCAACCTCGCGTACCCCATCTCCATCAACCCCACCTACCCCATCTCCATCAACCCCACCTACCCCATCTCCATCAACCCCACCTACCCCATCTCCATCAACCTCACCTACCCCATCTCCATCAACCCCACCTACCCCAACTCCATCAACCCCACCTACCCCATCTCCATCAACCTCACCTACCCCATCTCCATCAACCCCACCAACCCCATCTCCATCAACCCCACCTACCCCATCTCCATCAACCCCACCTACCCCAACTCCATCAACCCCACCTACCCCATCTCCATCAACCTCACCTACCCCATCTCCATCAACCCCACCTACCCCATCTCCATTAGCCCCACCTACCCCATCTCCATCAACCTCGCGTACCCCATCTCCATCAACTGCACCTCCCCCATCTCCATCAACCTCACCTACCCCACCTCCATCAACCCCACCTACCCCATCTCCATCAACCTCGCGTACCCCATCTCCATCAACCCCACCTACCCCATCTCCATCAACCTCACCTACCCCATCTCCATCAACCCCACCTACCCCATCTCCATCAACCCCACCTACCCCATCTCCATCAACCTCACGTACCCCATCTCCATCAACTCCACCGACCCCATCTCCATCAACCCCACCTACCCCATCTCCATCAACCCCACCAACCCCATCTCCATCAACCTCACGTACCCCAACTCCATCAACCCCACCTACCCCATCTCCATCAACCCCAACTACCCCATCTCCATCAACCTCACCGACCCCATCTCCATCAACCCCACCTACCCTATCTCCATCAACCCCACCTACCCCATCTCCATCAACCTCACCTACCCCATCTCCATCAACTCCACCTACCCCAACTCCATCAACCCCACCTACCCCATCTCCATCAACCCCACCTACCCCATCTCCATCAACCCCACCTACCCCAGCTCCATCAACCCCACCTCCCCCAACTCCATCAACCCAACCTACCCCATCTCCATCAACCTCACGTACCCCATCTCCATCAACCCCACCAACCCCATCTCCATCAACCCCACCTACCCCATCCCCATCAACCCCACCTACCCCAACTCCATCAACCCCACCTACCCCATCTCCATCAACCTCACCTACCCCATCTCCATCAACCCCACCTACCCCATCTCCATCAACCTCACCTACCGCATCACCATCAACCCCACCTACCCCATTTCCATCAACACCACCTACCCCATCTCCATCAACCCCACCTACCCCATCTCCATCAACCTCACCTACCCCATCTCCATCAACCCCACCTGCCCCATCTCCATCAACCTCACCTACCCCATCTCCATCAACCCCACCTACCCCATCTCCATCAACCCCACCTACCCCATCTCCATCAACATCACCCACCCCATCTCCATCAACCCCACCTACCCCATCTCCATCAACCCCACCTAACCCATCTCCATCAACCTCGCGTACCCCATCTCCATCAACCCCCACCTACCCCATCTCCATCAACCTCACCTACCCCATCTCCATCAACCCCACCTACCCCATCTCCATCAACCTCACCTACCCCATCTCCATCAACCCCACCTACCCCATCTCCATCAACCCCACCTACCCCATCTCCATCAACCCCACCTACCCCATCTCCATCAACCTCACCAACCCCATCTCTATCAACCTCACCTACCCCATCTCCATCAACCCCACCTACCCCATCTCTATCAACCCCACCTACCCCATCTCCATCAACCTCACGTACCCCATCTCAATCAACCCCACCTACCCCATCTCCATCAACCCCACCTACCCCATCTCCATCAACCCCACCTACCCCATCTCCATCAACCCCACCAACCCCATCGCCATCAACCCCACCTACCCCATCTCCATCAACCCCACCTACCCCATCTCCATCAACCCCACCCCATCGCCATCAACCCCACCTACCCCATCTCCATCAACCTCACCTACCCCATCTCCATCAACCCCACCTACCCCATCTCCATCAACCCCACCAACCCCATCTCCATCAACCCCACCTACCCCATCTCCATCAACCCCACCTACCCCATCTCCATCAACCCCACCCCATCTCCATCAACCGCACCTACCCCATCTCCATCAACCCCACCTACCCCATCTCCATCAACCCCACCCCATCTCCATCAACCGCACCTACCCCATCTCCATCAACCCCACCTACCCCATCTCCATCAACCCCACCTACCCCATCTCCATCAACCTCGCGTACCCCATCTCCATCAACCCCACCTACCCCATCTCCATCAACCCCACCTACCCCATCTCCATCAACACCACGTACCCCATCTCCATCAACCTCACCTACCCCATGTCCATCAACCCCACCTACCCCATCGCCATCAACCCCACCTACCCCAACTCCATCAACCCCACCTACCCCATCTCCATCAACCCCACCTACCCCATCTCCATCAACCCCACCTACCCCAACTCCATCAACCCCACTTACCCCATCTCCATCAACCTCACCTACCCCATCTCCATCAACCCCATCTCCATCAACCCCACCTACCCCATCTCCATCAACCCCACCTACCCCAACTCCATCAACCCCACCTACCCCATCTCCATCAACCTCACCTACCCCATCTCCATCAACCCCACCTACCCCATCTCCATTAGCCCCACCTACCCCATCTCCATCAACCTCACCTATCCCATCTCCATCAACCCCACCTACCCCATCTCCATCAACCCCACCTACCCCATCTCCATCAACCCCACCTACCCCATCTCCATCAACCCCACCTACCCCATCTCCATCAACCTCGCGTACCCCATCTCCATCAACCCCACCTACCCCATCTCCATCAACCCCAGCTACCCCATCTCCATCAACCTCGCGTACCCCATCTCCATCAACCCCACCTACCCCATCTCCATCAACCCCACCTACCCCATCTCCATCAACACCACGTACCCCATCTCCATCAACCCCACCTACCCCATCTCCATCAACCCCACCTACCCCATCTCCATCAACCTCGCGTACCCCATCTCCATCAACCCCACCTACCCCATCTCCATCAACCCCACCTACCCCATCTCCATCAACCTCGCGTACCCCATCTCCATCAACCCCACCTACCCCATCTCCATCAACCCCACCTACCCCATCTCCATCAACACCACGTACCCCATCTCCATCAACCTCACCTACCCCATGTCCATCAACCCCACCTACCCCATCGCCAACAACCCCACCTACCCCATCTCCATCAACCCCACCTACCCCATCTCCATCAACTCAACCCCATCTCCATCAACCCCACCTACCCCATCTCCATCAACCCCAGCTGCCCCATCTCCATCAACCCCACCTACCCCATCTCCATCAACCCCACCTACCCCATCTCCATCAACCTCACCTACCCCATCTCCATCAACCCCACCTACGCCATCTCCATCAACCTCACCTACCCCATCTCCATCAACCCCACCTACCCCATCTCCATCAACCCCACCTACCACATCTCCATCAACCTCGCGTACCCCATCTCCATTAACCCCACCTACCCCATCTCCATCAACCCCACCTACCCCATCTCCATCAACCCCACCTACCCCATCTCCATCAACCTCACCAACCCCATCTCCATCAACCTCACCTACCCCATCTCCATCAACCCCACCTACCCCATCTCCATCAACCTCACCTACCCCATCTCCACCAACCCCATCTGCCCCATCTCCATCAACCTCACGTACCCCATCTCCATCAACCCCACCTACCCCATCTCCATCAACCCCACCTACCCCATCTCCATCAACCCCACCCCATCTCCATCAACCCCACCTACCCCATCTCCATCAACCCCACCTACCCCATCTCCATCAACCTCGCGTACCCCATCTCCATCAACCCCACCTACCCCATCTCCATCAACCCCACCTACCCCATCTCCATCAACCCCACCTACCCCATCTCCATCAACCTCACGTACCCCATCTCCATCAACCCCACCTACCCCATCTCCATCAACCCCACCTACCCCATCTCCATCAACCTCACCTACCCCATCTCCATCAACCCCACCTACCCGAACTCCATCAACCCCACCTACCCCATCTCCATCAACCTCACCTACCCCATCTCCATCAACCCCACCAACCCCATCTCCATCAACCCCACCTACCCCATCTCCATCAACCCCACCTACCCCAACTCCATCAACCCCACCTACCCCATCTCCATCAACCTCACCTACCCCATCTCCATCAACCCCACCTACCCCATCTCCATTAGCCCCACCTACCCCATCTCCATCAACCTCGCGTACCCCATCTCCATCAACTGCACCTACCCCATCTCCATCAACCTCACCTACCCCACCTCCATCAACCCCACCTACCCCATCTCCATCAACCTCGCGTACCCCATCTCCATCAACCCCACCTACCCCATCTCCATCAACCTCACCTACCCCATCTCCATCAACCCCACCGACCCCATCTCCATCAACCCCACCTACCCCATCTCCATCAACCTCACGTACCCCATCTCCATCAACTCCACCTACCCCATCTCCATCAACCCCACCTACCCCATCTCCATCAACCCCACCTACCCCATCTCCATCAACCTCACGTACCCCAACTCCATCAACCCCACCTACCCTATCTCCATCAACCCCACCTACCCCATCTCCATCAACCTCACCTACCCCATCTCCATCAACTCCACCTACCCAACTCCATCAACCCCACCCCAGCTCCATCAACCCACCTGCCCCATCTCCATCAACCCCAGCTGCCCCATCTCCATCAACCCCACCTACCCCATCTCCATCAACCCCACCTACCCCATCTCCATCAACCTCACCTACCCCATCTCCATCAACCCCACCTACGCCATCTCCATCAACCTCACCTACCCCATCTCCATCAACCCCACCTACCCCATCTCCATCAACCCCACCTACCACATCTCCATCAACCTCGCGTACCCCATCTCCATTAACCCCACCTACCCCATCTCCATCAACCCCACCTACCCCATCTCCATCAACCCCACCTACCCCATCTCCATCAACCCCACCTACCCCATCTCCATCAACCTCACCAACCCCATCTCCATCAACCTCACCTACCCCATCTCCATCAACCCCACCTACCCCATCTCCATCAACCTCACCTACCGCATCTCCACCAACCCATCTGCCCCATCTCCATCAACCTCACGTACCCCATCTCCATCAACCCCACCTACCCCATCTCCATCAACCCCACCTACCCCATCTCCATCAACCCCACCCCAGCTCCATCAACCCCACCTACCCCATCTCCATCAACCCCACCTACCCCATCTCCATCAACCTCGCGTATCCCATCTCCATCAACCCCACCTACCCCATCTCCATCAACCCCACATACCCCATCTCCATCAACCCCACCTACCCCATCTCCATCAACCTCACGTACCCCATCTCCATCAACCCCACCTACCCCATCTCCATCAACCCCACCTACCCCATCTCCATCAACCTCACCTACCCCATCTCCATCAACCCCACCTACCCCAACTCGATCAACCCCACCTACCCCATCCCCATCAACCCCACCTACCTAATCTCCATCAACCTCACCTACCCCATCTCCATCAACCCCACCTACCCCAACTCCATCAACCCCACCTACCCCATCTCCATCAACCCCACCTACCCCATCTCCATCAACCTCACCTACCCCATCTCCATCAACCCCACCTACCCCATCTCCATTAGCCCCACCTACCCCATCTCCATCAACCCCACCTACCCCATCTCCATCAACCTCACCTACCCCATCTCCATCAACCCCACCTACCCCATCTCCATCAACCTCACCTACCCCATCTCCATCAACCCCACCTACCCCATCTCCATCAACCTCACCTACCCCATCTCCATCAACCCCACCTACCTCATCTCCATCAACCCCACCAACCCCATCTCCATCAACCCCACCTACCCCATCTCCATCAACCCCACCTACCCCATCTCCATCAACCCCACCCCATCTCCATCAACCGCACCTACCCCATCTCCATCAACCCCACCTACCCCATCTCCATCAACCCCACACCATCTCCATCAACCGCACCTACCCCATCTCCATCAACCCCACCTACCCCATCTCCATCAAACCCACCTACCCCATCTCCATCAACCTCGCGTACCCCATCTCCATCAACCCCACCTACCCATCTCCATCAACCCCACAACCCCATCTCCATCAACCCCACGTACCCCATCTCCATCAACCTCACCTACCCCATGTCCATCAACCCACCAACCCCATCGCCATCAACCCCACCTACCATCTCCATCAACCCACCCACCTACCCCATCTCCTCAACTCAACCCATCTCCATCAACCCCACCTACCCCATCTCCATCAACCCCAGCTGCCCCATCTCCATCAACCCCACCTACCCCATCTCCATCAACCCCACCTACCCCATCTCCATCAACCTCACCTACCCCATCTCCATCAACCCCACCTACGCCATCTCCATCAACCTCACCTACCCCCATCTCCATCAACCCCACCTACCCCATCTCCATCAACCCCACCTACCACATCTCCATCAACCTCGCGTACCCCATCTCCATTAACCCCACCTACCCCATCTCCATCAACCCCACCTACCCCATCTCCATCAACCCCACCTACCCCATCTCCATCAACCTCACCAACCCCATCTCCATCAACCTCACCTACCCCATCTCCATCAACCCCACCTACCCCATCTCCATCAACCTCACCTACCCCATCTCCACCAACCCCATCTGCCCATCTCCATCAACCTCACGTACCCCATCTCCATCAACCCCACCTACCCCATCTCCATCAACCCCACCTACCCCATCTCCATCAACCCCACCCCATCTCCATCAACCCCACCTACCCCATCTCCATCAACCCCACCTACCCCATCTCCATCAACCTCGCGTACCCCATCTCCATCAACCCCACCTACCCCATCTCCATCAACCCCACCTACCCCATCTCCATCAACCCCACCTACCCCATCTCCATCAACCTCACCTACC